>NW_027505370.1:0-215612 GCF_021521415.1 Bidens hawaiensis
TACATCCGTAGCTAATCGGGACATCAAAACCCTGTTCTGTTTTCATAACCTTAATCAGTTTATCAGTCAACACTATTTTCGAGTCGTGTGTGACCATACTCATTTTCGAAACGTAAAAACGGACAACTGTGCTAGGCACGCAAAATGGGGAAACGGGCCGACTAGTGATTTTGACTATCGGACATTATACGACATCACAATCTGAGTCCAGAAACCTATTTTTGTGGTTAACACTGCTCCCAGAATTGTTATATTACTGGGGTAACGGTGTTCCCCGAGTGACCGAATGATACGGTTAAAGATTATATAAACAATAATTGTATAATAACGATCGTAGGATCATATTACAGATTGGACGTGTTAACTGATAATGACTGTTGTTACCTGCTTGCATGTGCTAAGGTGAGTTTCACAAGCCCCTTTTCTGAATTGTTTTTAAATATTTTCTCGGGGCGGAAAGCATGTTACTATTAAAATGTTTAAGTACATACTGAACGCATGGATTTGCGTGTATTTATATATATTTTATTGTACGGGAATCGTACGGAAATGTACTAAGATGGTGATTGTCTGAGTTGCTAACATTGTAAGGCCCCGCAACACGAGTGATTAGCTAAAAGCCGGTAGAGTGTGAATAGTACTATTGGTCTGACAAACCCAACTGGTCCGGCATGGATTTGCTGATGTTTCCCAGCCAGTTGCACATGTCTATTTTGTTGTTATTTAATTTGCTATGTAATGTTAGGCATAGCGGTTTGGGGCAGGTTCGTGGGCGGAGTATGCCACGGGGGTTGTATTTGGATAGTCCAGAGGTTTCACTTGTGGGCTCAGCATAATTACATCGATAATATTATATTATGATATTGATTTATCATGGTTTACTCGAATTGTGAAACTCACAAACTATTCGTAGTTGACCCGTTTTCTCACATGCTTTTCAGGTACGATTAAGATGAAGTGAATGCTTACGTTCTAAGTGTTTGATGTGTGTAAGATTTGCGTGCGGGATGTTACGATACATTATATTAAATAGAATTATGTATCGTATTGTATGATGTGTGTATCACCTAGACGGTAATGAAATATGAGATAATGTAATTTGAAGTATATTAATGTATTCAGTTTTCTTTATAAACAATGTGGTTGATATCAGAGGTGTCTGTGGCGCCCCGGTTACGTTTCCGCTGCGGTTGCGGGGTGTTACAGAAACTGCGCGCAATGCGACTGAAAGAGCCACCAAAGCTGAAGCTGTTGCTGAGCCTCTACGCGCTGAAAATAAAGAACTTAAAGCCAAACTGGAGAAGCTTCAGCAGGCTCATGAGGCTTTGGCTTTGGAGGACGCCAATAAGCTACAGGAGCTCTTGGATCAGAAGGGGTGTGCTTGATCACACTGAGCGCAAGCTTAAAAGCGTTGAGGAGGCTGCTGCCAAGGAAGTGTTGCTTGCCAACTTAAACAAGAATGAGGCCCGAACGCGCACGCGATCAAGCTCACGCTACCGCTTCAAGAGGCTCTGTCCAATAAGGATTGGCTTCTACGAGAAGCGTTGCCGCAGGTACGCATAGCTCAATTATTCTTTGCTTTTTGCTTTTTTTTCTTTATACTTAGAAAAGTTTTTTTTTTTTTGTAGGTTGTGCATCGGATTTTCGCGAACACATCCTATGATGATGCCATGAGCGCAGCCCTCAACGCTTCTCATGAGGATGGAGAGAGTTGGTTTCCTACTTGGCTTAGGATTTGCAGAGAAAGGCATCTCGCCTTCCAAATTTCCTCTACACGATGTTGATACTGAGGCTGCCTATGACCAAGCTGTGAACCAGTATGCTGCTTTCTCTCATCCGGTCGTGGAGAAGGTGAATGAAGTTGCTGCTGCTGATGACGGGCTAGCTGTTCTCAAATCTTTCCTTGAACAGCCGCAGCCAACTGATGGTGCGGGTTCAAGTGGGTTTGGAGGGAGTGGTCCCGAAGCCTGAATCTTGAGATTCCTCCCAGCCGTTAGGATAGATTTGCACTTTTTTGTAGGCGGGTAGACACCCTAGCCATCTTGTAATGTTTGAACAGCTTTTATGTGAATATAAATGTTTTGTTAATGCCTTGCCTTGTAAACATTATATGATTTGCTCATGCATATTTTAGTTTAACTTAGCATTTTCTAAGTTGTTTTAAATAGGTTAACCTTTCGACGCGTGTCAGATAATAGGTTAATGTTCTGTTTCCTCTATCATGATTGTGCGGGTAGGACCGTCACTTTCACTTAGTAGGATGACCAAACTTCATCTATATCTGACCTGCGTGAAGGTTTTCCCCATCTTCCCCTTAGAAATTTTACTGTTTTTGTGTTTATGCGGGTTTGTGCCGCTTTCCACATGCAACGACTTACTTCCTCCCTCACTTATTTATGCGGTGAATACCGGCATATTCAGTGTGGTCAGTTCATAAGTATAAAGGTAAGGGCAATCAACATCAATGTGATAAGGAGAATCATTTCCATTAGAAGTGCTCTAGGCCTGTTCGTTACAAGTTTGGAATTGATCTACATGTAGCATCTGCGTAATTGAGCTCCATTCCATGTTCTTGGGATGGGGGTGCCATCGAGCCTTTTCGAGCCGGTATGCGCCCTTTCCAGAACTTCTTTAATAATGTATGGCCCTTCCCAGACCGGGGCCAGCTTTCCTGGGCGCTCCTGGTTCGAAGCCTCGTTGTTACGCAGTATGTAGTCTCCGACATTGAAGTTGCAGAGTTTCACCCGCGTGTTTGTAGTACTTTTGCATTTGTCGCTTGTGGTTCTCTTCACGCGCTGCGGCTAAGTCTCTGCGCTCTTCGGTTAGCATAAGGTCTAACCGTCTTTCCGCATCATTGTCTTCTGGTTGAGTTATGACTCTTGGTGAGGGTAGACCAATCTCGATTGGAACCATGGCTTCAGTGCCATAGGTGAGGCTGAACGGGGTTTCGCCCGTGCCTTGCTTTTTTCAGCGTTCTGTTTGCCCAAAGGACATGTGGAACTTCGTCCACCCAGCCGGATCTATGCTCCAAGAGTCTTCTTTCTTAGCCGTCGACGATGCTCTTGTTGCTCTGTCCACCTCACCATTACCCTGCGGTGTGCCACTGAGGTAAAGAGGTGTGGGTAATTTGAAGCTCTTTCAGCCACTTTTGTAGCTTCTGGTCAGCAAAGTTGGTGCCGTTATCGCTCACACAAATTCTGTGGATGTCCAAAAACGACAAATAATAAATTCCCAAATGAATTTTTTGATATGTTTTGCGGTTGTTTGGGCTAGGGTTTTGCTTCTATCCACTTGGTGAAGTAGTCGATGGCTTACCACTAGGAACTAAACGTTCCCTGCTGCTGTGGGAAATGGGCCTGTAACATCGATGTCCCACTTCTGGAATGGCCATGAAGACGTGACTGGAACAAGTTCGTTCTTCGGGCGATGCGTGTTGGGTGCGTAGAGCTGGCAGGACCTACATTTTCTGATGTAGGGCCAGCGCATCCGTGTGCATCCCCGGCCAAAAGTAATCCCGCGTTGTTTAGCTTAGCTACAACTGCGCGTGGGACCTGCGTGTACTCCACAGATGCCTTCGTGTACTTCCCTTAGGAGGTAGTCGGCATCTTGGTCGTCAACGCATCTGAGGAGTGGGCCAAGAAAATTACGCCTGTAAAGTATGTTATCAACAAGTTGATATTTCAGTGATTTACAGCGTATCTTTCTTGCCTGTGTCTTTGACTCTGGTAATACACCCGTCGCAAGGTAATTTATGATTGGCGTCATCCATGTTTCCGTGCCGGTTTGGATGACACAAATTTCCTTGTGCGGGAATGATGGTGCTCCAAGAAGTTCAACGCGGATGTCCCTTTCCCAAGTGGGTGAAGGCTAACGATGCAAGCTTGCTTAACGCATCCGCAGATTTGTTTTCGCTTCGCTTGATGTGCACAACTTTGCAACCGTTGAAATCGCGCATAAGGGTTTTTGCTTGTGCGAGGTACAAGGCCATTGTGTCGTTCACAGGCCGTGTACGTCCCGTTTATCTGGGTTGGCTACTAGCATGGAATCCACGTGGGCTTCCAAGTTTTTCACCCCCATTTTACGCGCAATTCTTAATCCGGCCAAGAATGCTTCGTACTCCGCTTCGTTATTCGTACTTGGGAAATCCAGCCGAATAGCGTAAGGAGTACTCTTGGCCTGCTGGGTTAGTTAGTTTCAACCCTGCGCCTGAACCTTCGTTGTTGGCTGATCCATCAGTATAGAGTCGCCAGACATCGTTAAATGTCTTGTGCTGGAGAGGGTTGAGCCTCTTCCTGGCACTTTTTTTTCCCATGAAGCAGGGGGACTTCTGCAATAAAGTCGGCCAAGACCCTGGTCTTTTATGGCTGGTCTTGGCTTGTACTTTATCACGTATTCTCCCAACTCAATTGCCCATTTGGCTAGGCGCCCTGACAACTCGGGTTTGCCAAGAACGTTTGCAAGTTTGAAGTTGGTGAGAATGGTGATTGGGGTGGCCTTGGAAATATCGTCTTAGCGTGCGTGAAGCCTGTACAAGCGCTAAGACTAATCTTTTTCCAGGGTGGACTACCGGGTGTTTCCACGTCTGTTAAGACGCGGCTTACAAAGTATATGGGCATCTGGATGCCCATTCGTTCTACGTAGTAGGACTTGCCCCGGTTGCTCTGTCTGTGGCGGAGAGGTAGAGAATTAATTCCTCCCCCACTTCAGGTGCTTGTGAGTGTTGGGAGTTCGACCAAGCGTGACCGAATCTCTTGAAAAGCTGCTTCCGCTTCTGGTATCCAGCGGAAGTGCGTTTTCTTCAAACAATTTCTCAATGTTGACACGAATGGAACGACCTATCCGCATGGTTTGCCAAAAAGCGGTTGAGTGCGACTAGTCGTCCATTCAGTGTCTGAGCCTGTTTGATGGTAGTAGGTGATTCCATTTTCATAATGGCTTCAACCTTGTCAGGGTTCGCTCTGAAGCCATCTTTGGTAACGATGACTCCTAAGAACTTCCCATCTTCCATCCCAAAGGAACACTTGCTCGGGTTGAGCTTCATGTTTATCTTTCTGAGCGTGTTGAAAGTTTTTTCGATGTCTTTCAACATCGCCTCTGGCTCGAGGCTTTTGATGACCAAGTCATCCATGTAAACTTCCAAGTTCCTCCCAATTTGGGTATGAAACTCTTTGTCCATCAAGCGTTGGTATGTGGATCCCGCGTTCTTTAGTCCGAATGGCATCATTTGGTAACAAAAAGTGCCATCGGGCGTCCGAAATGCGGTTTTATCCTGATCGTCAACAGCCATGTAGATTTGATGGTACCCTTTATACGCATCAAGGAAGCATTTAAGGCGAAACGGTGCTAATGAATCTACCTTAAGCTCAATTTCGGGTAACGGGTAACAATCCTTAGGGCATGCTTTGTTTAGGTCTTTGAAATCTATGCACATGCGCCATTGTTTGTTGGATTTTGGTACCATGACGGGGTTTGCAACCCATGTTTGATATTTACTCACGCGTACGATGCCTGCGTCAAGGAGTTCCTTGACTTGGGTTTTACACGCGTTAGCCTGCTCAACACCCATTACGCGACGCTTTTGTATGACCGGCGCAAACGCCGGGTCACACTTGAGCTTATGCTCCGCCTTACTTCGAGGTACACCAGTCATGTCAGCTGGTGTCCACGCGAAGATGTCGGTATTTTTTTGCAACAAGCGTTTGAGTAAGGTGCGTGTGGGATTAGTGATCGTTGGGCCAATGGTAACGGCTTGGTCAGGGTATTTGCCATTGAAGGCCCATTCTTCTGGCTCAGAGGTGGTTGGTTTAGCCATTTTTGGTTTGGGTTTAGATGAGACAGATGCGATGCATACCTGGGGAATGCCCGTGATCATAGCAATGCCCTCGGCTGTTGGCCATCCCATCATCCCATGGACCGAAGACACCACGGCATTAAATCTTGCCATCCCATCTCTCCAGAAGAGAATGTTGTATGTGTGGTGTGGCTTCCTCATTACAACGAAGTCCACGTCTTCTGTGCGGGAGTACTTCCCGTCCGTGAGAGTGACGTGGAAAGATAGGATTCCCAAGGGGGTATTTGTGCTGCCGTCAAACCCTTCCATCGAGGCGTAAACTGTTTCTAGGCGTTCTTTGTCTTCGTCGTCTAGCTTGTCGAAGAATTGCCTATACATGACCGTTGATGAAGCGCCATTATTAGCAAGGGTGCGGGAGGTGATGTAGTGCCCCAGCTGGCTTTTGATGACTATGGGGCCTTCTTTGTTAGGCCCCCCTGGCACACGCGGGAAGCGCACTTCTGCTTCCTTCCACGCACTTGGCTCTGTTGTTCATCGTTTTCTTTCTCTGACGTTGCCGTGAACCATGTGAATGCTGATGTTGACGGGCTTCCGTCCATTGCCCTTGTACCGATTGTCTTTCCTCCCTCCGTTTCTGATTGACGCCACGAGGTGCGTGAGTTTCCCATCTTTGACGAATGTTTCGACGACATCCTTCAAGGATGTGCATTCTTCAGTGGTGTGGCCTTTTGTCCCGTGGAAGTCACAGGATTTGCTCTGATCAGCGTTATGACGCTGTCGGATTATTGAAGCCTTTGGCCATGAGAGTTTCTCGGTGGCAAATATCTCGGTGACGCTTTTGGTGAGTGGCGTCCATCTGGGATTCCGGTTCGACGACTGCATGTTGTCCCTTCCGCCTAAGAGAGGGCAAGAGCTGGATGAGGTGTCAAAGTTAACCCTTGACTGCCAAATACCAAGCTTCCTCTTTTTGTTATGTCGGGCGGTACGGACTTTATTTTCTCTTGTTCTCTGAGTGTAGAGGTTTGTGCTCTGGGGAAGATTATACCCAGTTGCTTCTCCGTTTCGGCAAAGCGTTTAGCTGCCGTCATTATGGCATCCCACGTGGATGGCATGCCGTCTTTACCTGTCAACGTGTGGATGAGCTCTGGGTACTCAGCGCCCTGGATGAAAGCAGCGCGAACAAGATCTTCGCTAATAGTGCCCAGACTTAGCTTCTTTGAGTTGAAGCGAGTGATGAAGTCTAGCAAAGATTCATCTTCCTCTTGGATGCAGTTGAGGATCGTCCATTGCTTTTCAGTATATTTTCTTTGTTGACTGAAGTGCTGGCTGAATTTGTGCTGGAATTCTGCCCAATCGTAGATGTGGTGGACCGGTAGACGATCAAACCACGCTCTGGCTGCCCCGACGAGCGTCATTTGGAACATGTAACACCATGTGGGTTCCGTCCAATTACTGACGGTTGCCCCCGCTATAAATCTGTTCATGTGATCGTCCGGGTCAGATATGCCATCGTAAGTGCCTATGTTGGACATCTGTTTGGCACTCTTTGGAGCGATTGCTTCCGCAATGTCCCTTGCAAATTTGGACGTTCCCGCATTCGCAACAGTTGGTCTGAAAGTTTTGGAGAAGTCACGTGGGTTTCCCCCCGTGTTCCTTGGTTCGAAAGTTTCTTCGAAATTTCTTCTTGAGTGGAAGTCTACTTCTTTACGCTTCCATTTTGCCTTATGACGTGGGTTTGCGTCACTGTCAGATTCTTCCCAATCTTCATCCACATACTCGCAATCATTGCTCATGTTGAGTTGTTGTCGAGTGCTTCCGAATTTGTCATTGGCCTGTTGGAGTGAGCGTAAACGTTCGTCCAACTCGGCTTGGAATTCTTTCTGACGTGCTTCCGCCCAAGCTTTAACTTGTTCTGGTGTTTGTCGGGGAAGTCTCGTCTGTTGTCTCTCCAACTGGGTATCAATGAATCCCAGGAGAGGATTGTTTACTGCACTTGCCCCGGCTTGGGTAACCGGGGTAGTGTTCGTAACAATCGTGTATTCACCGGTGTTCCCCCCAGTAGCTGGGGTTGTGGTTACCGGAGTTTCTTGGTTACCCTGTGGCTTTGGCATCGGAGTAACCTTAACCATCTTTCCAGAAGTTTGAAAAAACTGAGAAAAAGAAGAGTTCTAGCTTAATGCACGGATGGCGCCAATGAAGAAACACTAAGTGACCCCGACAGATTAAGGATAATCTTAGGGTTAAGTAGATGTTTCCCACGAGGGTTAGGTCCGGCAAAGATGGTTATTCTTCTCAACCTGCAAAACAGACACCGTAAGCTCGTCACTGAGAAGGGGGGGGGGGTTCCTCCTTGTGACCACCCTCCGGCGTGAGAATCAGACTAGGTTGCTCTGAATATAAGTGTATATAGAGAGAAATAGCTAGAGAGAAGACGATGATACCGTTCCAAGGTGTTGGAGTATTTATAGCCGAAGGTAGGTTTCCAAGCAGGTACGGCCAGCTGTATATAATATTCCTTTTCCACCAACTATGGGCTACGTTCGTGCCACGATGGGAGTTGGTGGGTAGGCAGCGGCTGATAGTGACATTTTGTACTGGAGCGTGCTCCTCCTCGTACTATTGTCAGTGAGCTGTCACCCTGTGATTGGTTCATGGGTTGCTTTTGTCAGATCTTGTCTATTTGTCCATACCTTGGTAGGTATAGTACAAAAGATCTTCTAGAAGCGTACGGACTGGCTCTTTTGGGCGGGAATATTCCCGCCCTGCTCATTCCTTCTTCAGGTGACATTGCTGAAGTATAAGAGTTAGTGCCTTATGCGTGTAGCCTTACTGTTAGTGCGGGTAGCCTTCCTTCTTGGCTTGTACCCACAGCTGCGGGGACAGTCAAGGTACTGTACCAAGGGAGGCTTTCCTGCGGGGACAGCTGGCTTACTGCGTGTAAGGTCTTCATCTCTCTGAGCATGGTGGGTCCTGCGGATCTAGTTGGTCTTTGCGCAGACGTACCTTTTCAAGGTGAGTCTTGCGGGTCCAACTGGGCTTTGCGGGGACCTGCCTCTTCACACGTGGTTTGGATATATACGATTGACTTATAACTTAAACATTTGACTAATTTGTTATACCACATTTTACTTTTACCATATTATACAAACTAAAATACCAGACACTTAAAAAAACAATATTTTACTGTTTAAAAAGTTGTTTGATTATTTTATACATGGATAGCAATCTAGCATTTTAGAATGGTATAAATATATTATACTTCTTTTTATAAATATTTAACGTTTACTACTAGCAAGTTGAGAATAAAGTTATTGCAAACCTTGTGGGAACAAAAGGTTTACACCTTCATATATTTTATATCTAATTATCTATATAATTGTCTACCATAAAATCATATGTGTCGTTCTTAGGTTATCCCCTCATTCTCTAGAGCCATCAGATTGCTTGATTTATAAATGGAGGCTTCTCATGCATTTGACCCGAATTCACGGGTTTGGGTCTTACCAAACCCGAATAGTCTTTAAATGAGTTATAACATCTCATTTATTTGTAAAACTATTTCCTAATCAAACAATAATTTTCACGGGTCATGGGTCTCAACAAACCCGGATAACCCTTAAACGAGTTATAACATCTCATTTATTTGTAAACTAACCCCTTAATCATCAAAGAATAATTTTTACGGGCTATGGGTCTTACCAAACTCTAATAGCCCTCAAATGTGTTATAAGATCTCATTTATTAATAAACACTTTCATCATCAAACCCTAATTTAATTTATCTGCTTTACACGTTCTCCGTTGATGGTCTATCATCTCCATCGTCGGTTAACTTCCGATACTACCCACCATTGTCAACTACATCAACGCCCCTTTTTTTTCATTAGACAAATATTTGTGTTCATGTTTGTACATATAAAAAATCAACATGCTCGTGTTCGTTTATGTTTGTTCGTTAAAAATATAAAAACCTAAACATCTCAACTGATAAAACTCAAACGTTAAAAAATATAATAACAAACTAATATATATATATATATATATATATATATATATATTAAATTAAAACAGAACTACGTTAAAAAATAAAATAAATCATCATAAAATAGCAAAACGATTAAAAAAACTTTAAATAAACTCCCGTAACACGAGAGGATCAAACTAGTATTTAATATTTATATGACACAAAATTCAACACAGAATGTTCACTTTATATTAATTTATGACATAATTTTATATAATTTGTATTAACGTTACAATACAATCCATTTGACTAAAATGTAATTAACAATATCAGTGTTTCCAATAAACCAATGTGACGCTCATTATAATCATGAGCAACGTTTTATTTTTTAAGGCTTGTTCACGGGTCAGGTGCGTAAACTGATGACATCATCAGTTTTTGCGAGTCATATCATAAACAACATATAACATCATTAGTTGCGTATGATGGGCAATATTTGTTTAAGCCATCAGTTATTCTTATTCTTGATAAGTGTTTCCCGCCATTAGTCCTTTGGATTGGTTCCCAAGTCGGTTGTTCGGAAATAGTTGGTCCATATCAGTTTTTTACATATTAGTGTTGAGCATTAATCTTTTACGTATTAGTTCTTTCTTGATCATTTATTTAGTTGTTTAGTTGTTTCGTTTAGTTTACAGTAATTTAAGATGATGCACACTTGTAAGGCCCCGTTACCGGTGCCTCACATTTGGACGTTGGATTTACTCATTCACATAGTTCTAATAATCAGAGTTAATAAAAACATTAGCGGAAGATAAAACTTTCATAAAACATTACACATCAATCCATAATTTGTCTTAAATAACCTATTGTCTTTAAAGCATAAACTAATAAACGCATTGAGTCTTGCGATGCCAGTCCCTTATTCAATGCCACGTGTTCCCCTCAAGCGAGCTGCCTCATTCTACTCACCTGCGTGCATACTAAAAGTCAGCTACGCTGAGTGAGTTCTAGTTAATACAAGTAACATACAATACGTTCTTATATTACATACTTAACCCCTTTTACTTTCTTTCGTACATACGTAAGTATATACTTTCGTTCTTACTTTCATACTTTCTTTCTTTCACACCTCATACTTTATATTTCTTTACAAACATAATCATACATTTTAAATAGCCTTTCGCCCTATAACCTCACAGATATTATTAGGGTCTGCCACCCTTAAAGAGCCTCTCGCCCTATAACCTCACAGATATTATTAGGGTCTGTCACCCTCCTTCACAGATATTATTAGGGTCTGCCACCCTCCTTCACAGATATTATTAGGTTATGCCACTCTTTATTGTCAATTCCTTTATGTCACTTTCCCTTCTTTTCATAGATTTTAAATACCTTCTTACGTACTCGTTAATCTATAACATACATACATCATACATACAACATATATAAACAGTCACTTCTTTAAACTATCCCCTAACAATACATGCAATATCCGAAGATCGTTCATGTACCGTCAAACATTCATTCATAACTTTCACATATAACATAATAGGCATACACTTACCACTTAAGGTAAGTGTATTAACTAATCACATCGAGTATGCACACAGCCCCGAAAACATAACAAGGAATGGGGCTAGAAACTCACCTGAATCCTGTTGCGTTCACCGTTAATCGTTATCCCCTTCTTTAATTGTGCATGGCTAACTGTATAACAATTACACGTATCATTCTAACTATCACTACTCATATCGTGTTTCTAGTTTAATCATTGCCCTCAACGAACGGGGGTCCGGGGGTAGCGCTCCTGGCAGCGGGGTTCTAGGGGCGGCAGCCCTAGCAGGGTCCAAGGGGCAGAGCCCCTGGCTGGGGTCGAGCTGCCAGGTCAGCTTGGAAAAATTTTATTTCCATTAACTGTCTTAACACATTTTTTTTCATTAGAGTTTTCAAATAATTATTTTATTCTCTAAATTGGGCTTGCATCTTATGGGCTTAATTAAACCAGTCCAACTGTTCATCTGGACCCAACTGGGTTTAGGCCCAAACCAAACAGAACCTAGGTGCCCGAGAACTCTGGGTAGAGAACCCCAGTTCTCACCGAGAACCCATGTTTGACCGAGAACGCTTGCGTTGACCGAAAACCCTTTTCACCGAGAACTCTGTGGCCGAAGACTACGTGGCCGAGAACTCTCGCTGACCGAGATCTCCGGTTGACCGGGTTCTCGTGTTGACCGAGAACCCTTGTCTGGTGCCTTTAGCTCAGATTTTCCTAACCATGCACCCAGTCCAGACTTAAGTAACGGTTAATCGGTCTAAAGATCACATTTTTAACATCCTATTTGCAGTTTCCTTAACCATTTTACATCCGTTAACATTCCATTATCAAGATCTAGTCCATTCCTAGCATAAAGCTTGGATCTTTAACCTTAAAACGTTCTTTACTAGATCTAGGGTTTCCTTTATGTACCGTATCTAGCCATGAGTCCATTACGCCCATTTTAATCATCAAGTTGTCGACTTTATGTTTTATCAAGACCCGATCTACTCTATGTTCAAGTTTCATGGCTAACCGTTCATAAAAACATAAGCTTTAAATGTAAGAACATACCTTTAGACGTAGGTAAGGTCACGGTTAGCTTGGTACGTAATCTTGGACTTGTTAACTCATTTGTATGGTCGAAGATCCTATGCGATGAGGCTTGGTTTGGGTCCGGATGGTGGCCGACGGCTAAGGGAGATATATTTGGCTTAAGTGTGTGTTTTATGGTGTAGGCAAGAGTGTAGAATGGATGGAAATGGAAAGATTTAGGGTTTAAGGGGTATTTATACTCCCTTAAGCCCATGGACCTAAGGCCCATCTTTCCATTTTGGTACATAATTATCTCAATCTAATTAGCCTACTTATCTCACGAGCATTATTATTAATTATTTACTAACTCAGGTAAGCTTTTTCGTTAAAACAAATAATATGTATTAAATGTTTTTATTCGAAATTTTTGGGATGTTACAACACTGTAGTTTCTAGTCAATACGTGTAAACAAAATAAAATGCATTCAAGACGTTCAATGTCATTATTTTTATTTAATTTTTAGTTAACCCATTTTTACTCAATTCATCTATAAGTACTTACTGATCGTGCTGAACACGAACCTTTAGCCAAGTATAACGTGGAACAGACCTGTTTATTTTTTTAATTTATTTCCATCTCATCCTATATAGATAATAAACGAATATAAATAAACGAATACAAATCAGTTACGTAATTTTTTCTCACAGCTATAAAAATAAAAGTTCATATGCATCATGGTTGAGGGAACCATTTATGATTTATGCAACCAACCCCTTCTCAATTTGTATTGTCCAAAATTGTAATTAACTATAAGGCCCCATAAAAGGCAAAAATCTTAAGCACGAGGCATTGATTGACAGAAACTTTTAGTGTTGTGGGGGAAGAGATTAATTGCAGGTTTGGGACACTTTAAAAATTTGTTGGTGGTTTGTTGACATTCAATATTGGTTCAAAGTGACTATCTTCATCGGTTTCCATATTCAATACCATCAATATCAAATCATCTAAATTATGTGCAGTAACATTATACACAATTCAAATGCAAATTGTTAATGGTTATTATTATTTGAGATTGGGCAATGCGACTTTCTATCATTGGACCAATTTATTTTCTATTATTCAACCAACTTACCCAAAACTTTAATGTACCTAACATACGATCCCGTAATTTTAATAGTTTCTTTTCTTTAAACTTATTTTTATTTAACCAATTTATGTTTCTATACTCAGCTTTAACAAATTTATCATATGGCCTTAAAATTTTAATGATTTTTTTCTTTAAGTGATTTACGTGTCTACCACTGAACTTTAATTAAGTTATCAGTTTAGTAAAGTTTTTTTTATTCTTTTACTTTTTGAAAATTTTAACTCTTTTTTTATTTAACTTACTATAACTAAAAAGTATGTATGTATATATACACACACACGTGTGTGTAACATTATAATCAAATAGAAATATATTTAACGTGTTAAACATATAAATAAGCAGAGTGACTAGTATTACCCAATGATTTTTAAACTAAGTTAATAATTATTATTATTCTGCTTCATTTTTTGTTGTGTGATTATTTTAGTTTAAAAATGTAAATATTAATTATTACTTTAATTATTTGTATGTTTTATTTGTTTTTCAATAAAACAACGTATATATTTTTCTTAATACTTATAAATGTACATTTTCTTCCATGTCAAATTAAATTATAGTATTTCTTTTACATTTTATATTTTTAATTATTAAATTGATTACGATTTATTTAACGGTTCTACGTTATAAACAGGTTCGGGGCACGGCCCAAACAGGAACCAAACCTCAAAAGCCGAAAGAAACTTTACAAGACAAAAGAGGAAAAAACAAGATTACAACCTCAAAGGACTAAAGATCTAGTGCCTAGTCTTCAGCCAAAGTGTCACCTCCACTAAAAGTCACTAGTCGCTAGTTGGATAGAGAGATGGAGACTAGCGATTAGTCGTGATTAATCGGATCGGACTTTAATGTATATTTTTTAGTTTTATCTATACTATATATAAAACATGAGTTAGGGACCTCTTAAATTTTAAGAGATACCAAACTCAATGTTTAATATACACATGCATAAAAATTATAGAAATTAAGGGCAATTAAATATTTACATCTTTCTTTCTTTTAACATAAACTTACAACTTTAGTCCCTCAACTTCATTACCTTTTTTGTAAAGTTTAATAATAGTCACACAAATGCCCCCTAAATCAAAACCAACTACCCCACGACTTTTTAATGGCCATAAATTTTTCACACGTTAATGTTTTTTCAAAAAAAGTACATCATAAAAATGAGCATTTTATTCTCTTTGATTTGAGTATGATATTGCTATAATTTTAGTTTCAAAATGTTAACATGTTACGTGCTTACGATTTAGAACCGAGTAACAGGTTGAGTCGGGCGAGCTCAGGTCATTTGTAAAAGTACAATAGGGTCGGAATGAGTCAATACAAAAAAATGGTTAATTTGGTTCAGGTTCGAGTCGAAAGGAGCCATGTCAGAACGATGTCGACTCAGAACAGGTTTGGGGCCAAAACGGATTGGTTTAGAAAAATGATGTATTTCAAATTAATGTATATTTAATGTTTGTCATTTGATTTTCGTTACAAGTTACGCAGATACCATTGTTTAAATATACCGGGCCCGATAAATACATGTCCAGTCACACGTAGCACCCTACACTGTTAATCACCATGAATTACACATGTGGTGTTGGTTAAGCATGTTCCCATGTCGGTAACGTGCATTCCCGCCGGGTTACGCGTGTTCAATATTTGATAACACGCAACAAGCTTTGCACGAGTTACGCGGGCCAATTTTAGGATATGTGTGCACTGTCACCAGGTGACGTATGTACCGACAAGGACTATGCGTTCACTGTGGAGTTGCGCGCGCCCCCGTTGCATCGTGCGGGTACCCAGCTAGTATATACATACACATTAGTGAATGAGTTAATAACCATACTGTTTTTAAAACTATGTTAACTAAGTTACGCTTAAAGTTTGAAAATTGATATTTATATGTTAAATCATTCCTAAGTATCCAACCAACCCAATGGTATTTAAAATTAATATTAAAAAGAAAAGAAGTTTAAAAGAGAAACAACTGTCACATGCTAACACGTGGTCCGATAAAAGCTAACTTGCGAATTGGAGTGCCAGAAGCTACGTATGCCTGCCACAAATTTTATTGTTTCACTGTATTAAGATTTGTTGTCTTAATTAGATCCACGCTATATACATCGATCGTGAATATTTTTATATTGTTAAAGATATACACTTTTTAATAATCGCAATTTTATCACCAATTACTTTATTCTTCACTCATTTAGAGAATCTATATCGGTAAAAGTTCAATTTCTGAACACTAGCCCTCTCTTATATGATACGGCCCATAACTAGTGATAATACCCGTACTTATATGACCCATATTGTGCAAAATGAGTGCATATCACAGCTTATACACAAGTAAGATGGCTAACACGAGTCGTATCAGTCCATAGTTTGTGTCGTACAAGATTTTTAAATCAACCAACATATATTTACGTTTATAGTTTTACCATGAGTGTTTACTTATCTAAGCGGTTTTTGTTTTATTGTTTATTGTGTATTATAATGAAACATTGTATTTCTAGTATTCCAAATAAATCAGATTGTGGTGTAAATGATAGCCAAACGACTTATATTGTTGTAGAAAACTAGAAATGGTTACAAAATTTGATTACTTTTAAAAGAAAGCTCATTGGAAAAATATACACTTAGCTATTTATATAAGATAATAAAAAGTCAAGGTCTACATTGTCATTGTAGAGAATTCTTGTCTTGTTTTCCACATCGTTATCTCCTTCTATTAAAATCTATAATTTTTCTTTTTATTTCGTCTTTTTGGTCTCATTTAACATATAATAATACCAAAAGACTTCTATCTATATGAAATATGAACGGAAACCCAAGGAAAAATAACTGAGTCTTTTTGGGGAATATTGGAGAAGAAAATGACGTCTTTTCTGTATTTAACAAAAAGTCAATCTAGAGAATATAACTCAGTTGCTAAGTTTCATAAAAAAATAATCAAAAAAATTTACAAAATTTGATTTATCGTAAAAATATAAAGCATACGGCATCACACGCTTATGTCGCTAGACACAATCTTAGGTTTTGTGTAATAAAGAGACTACAAAAAGGTGTCTAAAGTCTTAATATTAGGAATCTTCATTTATTTTGATATTATTTCATAATTATAATACAACGAGTGATTTACCTTTCGCGTTGCGACGGGACAGCTGGTTAAACTTCTAACGTTGAAATCCGTGTAATGATAAGCTAAGTGCTACAATGGTGAGTCGCCGCGGATTTAGACATTATCGGTTAGGCTCGCTACATTATACACACCGTTGGTAAAACTTGAGCGTGAAATCCCAAAAATAAATTGGTCAAGTTAACATATAAAAAATATAAAATAGTCGACGTTTATTTGGTCGTAACCGGATCGAAACAAAAAAAAAAATTAATTCGTCAACACCTAGATATACGTCATATAAACACATTTAAAGAAAAGCACGCGTTGAGACGGAGAACCAACGCGAATATGTTATAACAGTGACACTTGCATAGCTTATGATACGAAATATAACATATGTAAAATGATGTTTGTGTGGTCGGTAAAACACGGACGTTGCGGCATCGAATCGACGTGAATTCGATATGTATCAAATAGGTTCGTTGCGGTATCGGAAAAAAACCCATATAATAATTTCGACAAATTAACATATTTATAAAAAACAAATAAAATAACAAAAAAAAACTCAAAGAAAGGTCTTCACATAACCCAAAATATTTATCAAAAATTTGTTAGAGATGTGCCTTGAACTTGCACAACTTTTTTTCAAACTTCTTAAGCTAACAAACTCATCAACAACCAACATGCCAAGTTATCACAATTGGTTAAATATTAAAATGATTTATATAAAAATAAAACTAAACTAATAAAATATTAAAAAAGTCTTTTTTGAGATCAAACTTCTCAATTATACTAATTTATAATGACGACACAACGTTAGGTTTTGTATAATAAAGAGACTACAAAATGACGTCTAAAGTCTTAATATTAGGACTTTTTGGAGATCAAACTTCTCAATTATCTTCATTTAGTTTAATATTATTTCATAATTATAATACAATGACTTTTTGGAAGTCATAAATTAATATCGTCTAAAAAGCACACGAACTTCACAAATACCGTTACTTTTATTATTTTTCCTATACCTTTCCTCGAAAGGTAAAATATATTTTTTTTTGAACCGACGAATTTTCATTTATCAACTCCTAACCACCTAGCAAGAAATTAAAAACGGAGCAACATACAACACCACCAAACTAAACAAACAAATAAATAAAAAGTTAAACGTAAATTTACACCAACCCTCCCAATCGAGTTCCACCCATCCGGTTCATGTGCATAAGGACCTTGGACATTTCCCCGAAAATGTTTGGCTTGCACGTGAGATCCTCTGTCATTGAAAAAAAACACATATAATATTGACTTAACTAATTTTGTGTTATTAATTTTGTTCATAAACCATTTGATATTTAAAATATAAAACGTTTGTTAATTTTTACACATACCATTTTTACTGAACTATGAAAATTTAATGGGACAATTATCGAGCTAAAACATTGGCAAAACGTCAAAAGTGAAGCGTTTTGGCCATTTTAGCCAACCCAGTTGGTTCACTTTTGTTTTCTCAAAACATATTACCGGTTTGGCTCGGAAACTCCGTTAATATAAGTCGGGTTTAACTATGAGCATCCATACTTATTATGTGTACTACATTTTAATGTAAGTAAACCATAATGAACTTTAATTATAACAAATCCACCCCATGCCTCCTTAGACATGAAACATCGTTTTTTATCATAACCCTCATAGTCTTTTATAACATAACCACTAGATCTCCACCCTGCACCATCGCCACCGGTGTCATAATCGACCATTTATACTCCTTTTGAATCCCTCTCCACCACCGTCCCATATAACTAACACATAATTATCGACTCTTATATTTTCTAACGAAGCACACACTTTCTCTCTCCAACCTCGACAAGCGTGGACAACAATGTGACTTTCTCTCGTATTCTATCACTTTCACACTTTAAATTTTTGAACCCCTATTGTCGACAATGGTACAATTTAGCTGGATTCCACTATAAATATAAACCACGTGGACTATTTAAATTACTCAACTATGCATATGCATGCTAACAATTACTAATTAGGTTAAAAGCTATGGCCTTTCAACAAAATATTTTAGAATACGACATATTAATCTCTATAACTATAAAAAAGTGCAACATACTATTTACGTTTCAATCATCTGATTTTTAAATTAACTTACAAAAATATGGTTTTGGTCTAGAATTTATTAGTTAAACATAAAAAATTATTGGTTGCGTAAGACATGCAACCTGCAAAAGTTTTCTTAAATGTTGTTTTATTTACTTTTACTAAACTTTATTAAATAGTTGTTTTAATGACATGTACAAAAATGCATGCGTGGGAAAAAAATTGTCTATTCTTGTTGATTTTTTTTGTCTAGTGTTAACATTTGTTTAAAATGCAAATAACTTTTATATCAGTAATCATTCTTTTAAAAATTTACACCATAACATATTAACAGTTCATGTTATTCTCTTTACAATTCAAATATAATAATGTCATACTAAATTCCTTTTTTAAGGGGTGTGTATATGTGTCTAACGCAAATTAGATAATTTTTCGGTCAGTATTCTCTGTGTCTAATCTATATGTCTTTCCACATGTGACATGCCTTGTCCCTTCTTCTCACGCTTCCTAAAATAGTACAAACTGTCATCAAAAGTGATACATATACATATATGCCATTTGTATGTATCTAATTTTTCTATTTGTAAGATTATGTCAAATACTTGCAATTGTTTATTATCACACATATACAAAGTACTTAATATTAGGGGAATAAGAAATATATTGAGATATTATACTTGCTTTTTCTTTATTAGAGTTCGTGTATAAATTACTTAATATTAGGGGAATAAGAAAATTATAATGTAATATGTAGTCCCGTGTATCATCAATATTGTTAGCATTGACTACGAAGAGTTCACAGATTTGATTTTAGTTACCAAAGTAAAGACCACCATCCTTAGACTATCCTCTATGGTGAAGGGCATCGAAGCCCCTCCACAGTGCCACGTAAGCACCGGGGGTATCGAAACTCAAACCAATAATATCTCACTATGGTTTAATGTCGCTAAGGGCGCCCATTATATATAAATACATATGTATGTATGTATGTGTGTGTGGGAGACGGAGAGAGAGAGAGAGGGCCCCGCCAACCATTCATCTACGCCCCATAGTGGAGGGTCTTATATTGCTCCGATATAAGCACACTTAGATATAGAGTTCTCCGTTTATCCATTAATATTAAGCCCAAAATGTGTTTGATTTAAGAGAATACATTTCCGTCCATGACCGATGTGAGATTGGCCAAGAGTGTTACAATGTTAATTAGTTAAACTTTCATAGCGCCGTTACATATAATGTCTTTCTACTTACTAAGTTGCATAACTTTCAAAATACTTTAAATATGAATTTTTTTGATATCACGTGTCATTATAAATCTTGATCTGTCAAAAATTTTAATAAAACTTAAGGTCATGCCTGCTATTCATGCATTTATTGTGGAGCATGCCTTTCATTGCTTTGTGGAAAAGAGTTTGGTTAATGAATTCTCTTATAGCTCATTTCTATTCATGATAATATGTCTTAATAAATTACTAGAACTAACATAGATATATGATGATTTTTCTAAACTGAGAGAACTTAGAAGGCATAACAAAAGACCCTGTTAGGGGTATTCATGGTTAATCTTTAGGTAAGTGAATTAAGATTACGAACACGGGATTTGTAGAACTTTCTATGACTCTTTATTAAGAAAACGACAAAAGAAAAAAACTTAATACTAACACATTGAACCTATGGAATATATATATCCACGATTCATAGGGTTAAGTTATTCTATAAAGGAGAACAAAAATGAGAATGATGATAAGGAAGTCTAGCCACATAAAAAAACCCCTTAAAAAATTAAAAGTAATAAATAAAAAAATCATACTCAAAATATAATAAAAAAACGAAAAAAGTAAAAACATAAAAAATGTTTCCACCGTCTTTCTCGTTCTCATAAAAAAAACACAATGGTAAGCGAAAAAAGTTGTGTCTTTTTGTTTATCTTTGTGTTTTATGCTTATTTTCGTCATTGATTGTGTCTTTTTTCCTTAACATTGTGGTTTTTTTTATATTGTGTTACGTTACTCAACATTATGTTATATTTTGTTCGTCATTGTGTTAAATTTTGCGATCTATTGTGTCTTTTTTTAGTTATAATTGTGTTTTTTGTTCATTTTCGTCATTGTGTCTTTGATCACACCATCGTATCGTCAATTTTTTTCGTATTTTCTTTTAACGGGAATGATGGCGGAAACATTTTAGTTTTTTTTTTCATTTTTTATTTATATTTTGAGTTAAAAATTTTTATTATTATTTTGAATTTATTTTTAATGAGTTTTTTTGTGTAATCAAAAATCATTCTCACACTTCTCATTTTTGTATTCCTTTGTATTCTAGCTTTATCCCAACAATCCTAATATTTCAAATACATAATTTGAAACCAAATACAGTTAAGATTAAAGATAAGACTAACTTATCTATAATAATAAACTAATTATTATATTAAATATTCTTCGAGATTATAGGAGTTTTCAATATGATTTGGTGTTGGACACATTTAACATTCATTAAATCAAATAAATCGATATTCATGTTATTAAAATAAGGTTATTTGAATTTGATGATTTCAAATATGTAATCAAGTTCAACTCAAATCCGAATACAAGTTCGTACGGAAAAAAATAAGTTCAAACTAAGAATTACAAAAGAAAACCTAAGTCACTACTTTCCTAAACTTTTAATAATTTAGCACATGCATAATTGCAAAACCGACATAAAGAGTGTTGAGTGAGAATGTGAGATTCAAGTAGGCTAACCAAACGAGATATAGAATGAGCCCTTTGAATGCAATAATGGGAGCAATATTTTCTAACACGACCTGAAACCTGGCATTACACAAAAAATATAGTTTCAGGTCGGCTAACACAACCTGTTTTCTTAAATGAGTTAACCCGAACACGACTTGTTAAAAAATGGTTGACCTGTTAACCTATTTAAGAATTAAAGAGAAGTTAATATTTTCATTTTAGATTTAAGAATTGTTAAATTTTTAGTTTTTAAAAATTTTCATATATTTATTAACTTTTAAAGGTAAAACTAATTAATTTTCAAAACTACTTCTATTTACTCTTTCATTCCAACAATTTTATTTTATAAGTTTGAATTGTTTATTCTTATGGAATTCTATTCGTTTGTTCATATCTTGAGTTAAATATGTAAAACCAAGTTTCTTAATTATGAATGAGAGATAAATATATGAAAACAATAAGATCTATCACAAATTATAAAAATGCTTTATATGAATAAGAGTAATTATGTTTTTAAATTGTTACTAAGTCATAAAATATCATCTTATATTTGTAAATAAGCGTAAAATGGATTGACCTGAAACACAAGATGAATTTAAATAGGTTGGATTAAAGTTAGAGAATATCAACAAACCAACTCGTTAATCCACCAACCTAACACGATTGATACTCATACGCAATAATATGATTTCTCTTCTATCCTTTTCACACTTTAATTTTCTAATGCCAAATGCATAAATAGATGAAGTTGAGCTGGATTCCAATATAAACCACGTGGACCATTTAATTTACTCAAACATTAATTCGTATGCTAATTATGTCAAACACCGTAAGCTTCCAACAAAATAGTTGTATGATACGACAAATAGATCTCAATACATCATTTTATTTATAAGATTACGTAAAATGTTATCGATGGATTTTTATCAAAGTTTGTATATATATAAATTCAGAAACGACACCTGCCCTGAATCTCTCATGGTTTTCTCAGTTTCGAGTTAGGTTAATCGAGTTTAGATATAAACCCATATAATAAGGTTGTTTTATATTATTCGTTTTTAATATTTATATATATTTTTTGAATTTTAATTTTATTTATTGTAAGAAAGTTAATAATATACTTAGGATTTGATGATAAAAATGTTTCACAAGTAAATTAAATGTTATAACCCGGTTTAAAATCTAAATTCGTTTGGTGAGACCCATAACCAATTTATTTTTTTTTACTATAAAATTGTTTCCTAGTTATAAATAATACTTTTTTAAAAAAACATATATTAATTTTTAGTACATCCCTATTTTATATGAATTTTCATATAAATATTTGGTAAGATTAATTGTTAATTTAATGAGATGTTATAACTCGTTTAAAGAATATCTGAGTTTGGTGAGACCCATACCCGTGAATTTGGGTCAAATGCATGAGAAATATTCATTTACAAATAATGCAATGTGGTGGCTTGAGAGAATGTAGGGAGCGACCAGAAAGCTTTTAAATGTTTCGTTTATATATATTACTAGTTTTTATCCCCCGTATTACGGGGGCTGTTTTACATTACTCGTTTTTAATAGTTATATACCTTTTTAGGTTTAATTTTATTTAGAGTTTGATGATAAAAATGTTTCATAAATAACTAAGATGTTATAACCCGATTTAAAAGTTATCTGGGTTTGGTAAAACCCAAGACCTGCCTAGTTTTTTTTACTATAAAATTGTTTCTTAATTATAAATAATATTTTAAAAAAAATCATAAAATAATTTTTAGTATATCCTATTTTATAGGATTTTCACATCAATAATTTGGTGAAAATAATTTTTAATTTAACGAGATGTTATAACCCGTTTAAGGAATATCTGGGTTTGGTAAGACCCATACCCGTGAATTCGGGTCAAATGCATGAGAAACCTCCATTAAAAATCAAACAAATCTGATGACTCCAAAAAAAGGGGAGCGACCACATCGCGACACGTACGATTTTTATGTTTTCGTTTATATATATTATAGATAGATAGGTCTAAGAAAAATAAAATAGATTTACTATCATCCTACTATATATTAAAACAAATGAGTTTGCTGCAACTTGCACTTTGCCTATTGGACGATTTCCTATCCTTCCAAAAATATCCTTTACTTCTCTATTTTTCTTATAATTTAAATAAATCAAAAAGAAATTATATTCCTAATACTTAAAATAGTTAATGTATTCATTTAATTCAATATTCAATATATTACGGTTTTAGGTTTCAATCATTTCCACCTTATTACACCCTTTCTTCATACTCCCCCTTATTGTAAGGCCCCGGCACCGGTAGCCCTACTTTAGCGTCGGATTTACTCATAAACACAATTCTTACAAACCAGAGTTAATTAAAACATTCGCGGAATATAAAAGCTTTCATAAAACATTTCGTAACAAAACACGTCTTGTCTTAAAACATCATTTTGTCTTTCAAAATTAACGAACATTAACTTAAACGTCTTGAGTCTTCCGATGCCAGCCTCTTATTCAGTGCCACGTGTCTCCTCAAGCGAGCTGCCTCATCCTACTCACCTGCGTGCATACTAAAAGTCAGCTACGCTGAGTGAGTTCTAGTTAATCGTACACCATACAATACAACACATACATACATATCCGAAGATACATATCCATACTTCACTAGTTACCCTTCTGTTCTACATACATACTTGCTACCATACATACATACATATCTACAATCACTAACCTCAGTCTACCGAGAGTACGTTCATAGTCCGCCGTCTATACCTGTACTCACGATCGTGAACACGTAAAAGGTCCGCAGTCCTTACCTATGTTCACCATTCATGGTACGTACAAGGTCCGCGATCCTTCCCTATACCATCATACATCCACAACACGTACAAGGTCCACGATCCTTCCCTATGTTGCAACCTAATTCATAGCACGTACGAGGTCCGCAGTCCTCCCCCATGCTAAAGCACGTATAAGGTCCACAGTCCTTTCCTGTGCTGACGCCTATCTACATTACGTATAAGGTCCGCAGTCCTTATCTACGTTACGTATAAGGTCCGTCGTCCTTATCTACGTTGGCGTCTATCTCCTATAACACGTATAAGGCCTACCGTCTCTATCTACGTTTACATCTATCATCTACATCACGTATAAGGCACGCGGTCCTTAACTACGCCATCACCTGCCAAGTCAATGTCCAACAGAAGTTAGAGGGATTTGCCATCCTAACTTACTATGTCGAACGTAGAACTCACATACCATTCGTGTACCCGTATACACATACTTCACATATACAATAATTACATCATAGCATAAAAACATTCTAGGCGTTCTTTACATCCTTCATTTAACAACCATACCCCTTGTCGTTACGTGCAATATCCGAAGATCGTTCACGCCCCGACAAGTATTCATTTGTAATATTCATACATCCTCGATATATAATATTCGTACCTTTATTTTTAACCTGACAGTACGCGCAATATCCGAAGATCGTTCGCGTACCGACAAGCAATCATTCATATCCATCACATATATCACATATGGCATACACTTATCACTTAGGATAAATGTATTAACAACACATCGAGTATGCACACAACCCCGAAAACATAACAAGGAATGGGGCTAGAAACTCACCTGAACTCTGCTTCTTCCTCTGATAGTTGTAAATCCCTTCTTTAACTGAGCTCGGCTGACTGTATAAGTTACACGTATCAATACTCGTCTGATCTAATCTGGTGGCCTAGTATTAGCTTACTTTTACTTATCGTTTTAATCTATTCTCTAATCGAACTTGACTTTAGGCGAAGTTAAACCTTAGGCGAACTTAGCTTTAGGCGAAGTTAAACCTTAGGCGAACTTGGCTTTAGGCGAAGTTGTCATCAGGCGAACTTGGCTTTAGGCGAAGTTGTCATCAGGCGAACTTAGCTTGCAGGCGAAGTTCAACCTTAAGCGAACTTAGCTTGCAGGCGAAGTTGTCATCAGGCGAACTTGGCTTTAGGCGAAGTTAAACCTTAGGCGAACTTAGCTTGCAGGCGAAGTTGTCGTCTGCAGCTACTGTTCGTTCTTAAATCCCTTAATCACCTTCGTTTCTTAACCAAATATCTCGATTTAGGTACCCACGGGATCGTCTGACCAGCGCCTACAAACCCCAACCATCAAATCGACCTAACATCGATGTTTAAAGGGTGCGATTTAGGCATATAGGTTACGGGTTCTTTTTATCAATCGATTAACCCATCAAATCATAACCATTTTCAGTAAGATTAGCTTTGTTGGATTCGTTTTTACCATACAAATTCAGATCTATCATTTCTCAAATCAAACTGAACCTATACGAACGATTTCTAATTATAAACGTACCTTGAACGAGTCGAACTACGAACCCGGTTAAGCCTTGATGTTGTTTTGGTCCGTCACGACGTTCCAGCACCAACAAGCTCGGGTTTTCACCTTCGGATCTTGGTTCGGGTTGTGTGTGTTTTGGTGGTGTATGGAATATGTGAGAATGAGGATTAAATGGTGATTAATGGTATTTATATTTAGGGATCATGGGCTTAAGCCCATGGACTCTCCTTCCTTCTTTCATAACCCAGGTCCATAACCCATATCCATTACCCAACACTAGCCCGACCCATACCAACTCCTACTCTATTTATTTATTTCCCGATAACCCAAGTAAACTTTCCCTCTATTATTAAGTAATATAATTAATATCATTTTGGAAATTTCGGGATGTTACACTTACCTAATCAACAAAATCAACCATCGGCTATTATTTCTCAGTTCAATCGGACAATGATAATTTTGCATCTCAATTGGACAATGATAATTCTTCATCTCAATCGGACAATGATAGTTCTGCATCCGACGTATTCAATTTACACCGTCTTTCGTCTAAATAAGGTTGATTGTGGTTACACGGAATCCTCAATTATATGAAACAACCATTGATCTGATTTGTAACATCCCGAAATTTCAAAGTGATATTAATTATATTACTTACTAATAGAGGGAAAGTTTACTCGGGTTGTCAGGAAATAAATAATAGAGTAGGAGTTGGTATGAGTCGGGCTAGTGTTGGATTAATGGAGACGGGTTAAATGAGAATGGGCCTTAGGTCCATGGGATTTCAGGGATATAAATATCCCCTAAACCCAAAAATATCTTCATTTCCTTACTTTCTACACACACACTCCAAAAAACACACACACCATCTACACCGCCGCCGGGCCGAGGAGAGGAACGGGCAGATCCGAGAGAGAGAGAGAGAGAGAGCGATTAGTGTGTTAACAAGTTAAACGAGATCCAAACAAGCTCAAAAATGTATGATTCTTGATCTTTGAAGTTTAAAGATCCAAGCTTTTTAGTGTATAAGCGACCGAAAATGGTCGGGAAGCGTAGTGGGTGATATTGAACCATAGCAAGGGTGTTAAAATCGCTCAAAATGCTGGACAGAAACCGAACAGCGGCTGATCTGGACAACTTCGCCTGCAACTGGGCAACTTCGCCTTCAAAGTGATGAACTTCGCCTGCAAGCTAAGTTCGCCAGATGAACTTCGCCTGCAAGCTAAGTTCGCCTGATGGCAACTTCGCTGTAAAGTTAAGTTCGCCTAACTGGTAACTCCGCCTGAGGCCAAGTTCGCCTGATGGCAACTTCGCTGTAAAGCTAAGTTCGCCTAGCTGGTAACTTCGCCTAAAGCTAAGTTCGCCTAAGGTTAACTTCGCCTAGAGCTAAGTTCGCCCGAGGGTTAACTTCGCCTAAAGTCAAGTTCGTTTAGAAAATAAATTAAAAATCTAATGAAAAATGTGTTAAGACAGTTAATGGAAATAAAATTTTTCCAGCTCGACCCCAGCCAGGGGCTCTGCCCCTTGGACCCTGCTAGGGGCTGCCGCCCCTAGACCCCGCTGCCAGGGGCGCTGCCCCCGGACCCCCGTTCGTTGTGGGTAGTAGTTAAGACTGGAAAGATGATATGAGTAGTGATAGTTGTTTGATACGTGTACTTGTTATACAGTCAGCCGTGCACAGCTGAAGAAAGGGATTACGATTAACGGTGAACGTAACCGTGTTCAGGTGAGTTTCTAGCCCCATTCCTTGTTATGTTTTCGGGGCTGTGTGCATACTCGATGTGTTGTTAATACATTTATCCTAAGTGATAAGTGTATGTCATATGTGATATGTGTGATAGATATGAATGATTGTTTGTCGGTACGCGAACGATCTTCGGATATTGCGCGTACTGTCAGGTTAAAAATAAAGGTACGAATATTATATATCGAAGATGTATGAATATTTCAAATGAATACTTGTCGGGGCGTGAACGATCTTCGGATATTGCACGTAACGACAAGGGGTATGGTTGTTAAATGAATGAGGTAAAGAATGCCTAGAGTGTTCTTATGTTATAATGTGAGTATGTGTATATAGGTACACGAATGGCATGTGAGTTCTACGTTCGACATAGTAAGTTAGGATGGCAAATCCCTCTAGCTTCTGTCGGACATAGACTCGGCGGTGATGGCGTAGTTAAGGACTGCGAGCCTTATACGTGAAGTAGATGATATATGTAAACGTAGATAAGGACTGCGAACCTTATACGTAATGTAGATAGGCGTCAGCATAGGAAAGGACTGTGAACCTTATACGTGCTGTATTTGTAACATAGGGGAGGACTGCGAACCTCGTACGTGCTATGAATTAGGTTGCAACATAGGGAAGGACTGCGAACCTTGTACGTGTTGTGGATGTATTTCAGCATAGGAAAGGACTGTGAACCTTATACGTGCTGATTTTGTAGCATAGGGGAGGACTGCGAACCTCGTACGTGCTATGAATTAGGTTGCAACATAGGGAAGGACTGCGAACCTTGTACGTGTTGTGGATGTACTATGGTATAGGGAAGGACCGCGATCCTTGTACGTACCATAAATGGTGAACATAGGTAAGGACTGCGAACCTTGTACGTGTTCACGACCTTGAGTACAGGTATAGACGGTGAACTATGAACGTACTCTCGGTAGACTGAGGTTAGTGATTGTAGATATGTATGTATGTATGGTAGCAAGTATGTATGTAGAACAGAAGGGTAACTAGTGAAGTATGGATATGTATCTACGGATATGTGTGTATGTGTATGTATTGTATGGCGTTCGATTAACTAGAACTCACTCAGCGTAGCTGACTTTTAGTATGCACGCAGGTGAGCTGATTATAGAGTTAGCATGAGGATGACACACGGCATGGATTGAACGGCTGGCATTTGAAGAAAGAAGTAAAGATGTTTTAAATATAAAGTTTTGTGTTATGGTATCAAAGAAAAGATTTAATGTTTTGTAACAAATGATTGATGTTTTATATTCCGCAAAAAGTTTTAATAAACTCTGATTTGAAGAACTGTGTTTATGAGTAAATCCGACGCTAAATTAGGGCCACCGGGTTCGGGGCCTTACATGATTACATCCCTTAAACGGTTTCAGTATATCCATGTCGATTGTTAATCAGATCTTCCGACACGGTTGCCATGTCGTCAATCGATGTTTTTTTCCGGTTAGTATATTATATTGTTAGGATAGTATGTTTTATTAACCTAGGTTAGTATTTTATATTATTCGTTAAGGTATGTGTAACTTACCTAGGTTAGTATTTTATATTGTTAATGCTACTTGAGATTTATAATTTATAATTCCTATGTTTCCTATGGTTATTATATGTGTATTGCAGATTTTAATTTCAATTACATAATATTCATTCTTAAATTTTTAAGATTTTTAATGTATCATTGTTTCCAATTTTTAATTTTGGTATTTATTAAATTTTTAATGTGTAATTGATTCCAAATTACAATGATATTATTTTGATTTGTATTGATTCATATCAATACCTAACAACTTTTCAAATTCGAATTGAAAATTCGTAGTCAACTTCATTTCTAATTTTGGAAACATGAATTATATCGGCTAGGACTTATGAGTTATTATGATTTGCCCATAAATAAATCCCTAATTACATTATGCAAAATAACTATATTTACTAAATCGGTTATTATTCAAATACAAATCTCTAATATATTCTTTACTTTTACTAAATTTAGTAGTAGCAAAATAGTAGTACAAAAATAAGTAGATATCAATACTAATTAACTGTATATAGACCTTTCTTTTTTTTTTAACAATTCAAACTTTGTAACAAATATTGTTTATCTATACGGCCACCATTCCCTCGCAATCATCTTCAACAACCGTCCAAATATATTAACAGCAGCTGGTATTCGTCTCCAAAACCTTAACGCATCTAATAGTCAAGGTATGTTTTGTGTTTTGATTTATGTTTTCAATCATCGATCCAACCCTAATATGTCGCAATCTTCGATTTTAGGATAATATAACGCATTAAAATATCTAATAGAATCATCTGGTGCCCTAATTAGTGGTTTAACAATTTTCTTTTAGTAGATGGAACATTCAATATTTTCGGCCATCAGTCTGATGGAGTGCAAGAAATTGTAAATTTATATGTTAGTCTTGATGTTGTTTTGAAATTAACAAAATTATGTTTGTGGTTATATGATGGCATTTGCTGGTAGAAAGTTTTCTTCCTATATTAAATAATCGTTGTAAGATTTTTAATTTATAACTAGAACTATATCAGTATTCATATTAATTTGATTTATAAATACATTGATATGAATCTTAACTTTTATGGGGAATTGAAATTTGAAATAATTAATCCTCAAATTTTTATAGTAAGCTCTGGCTATATAGAGTATGCACCCCTCACTTGAATTATTAATGTGCTGTATTTGGTGAAATGTGTTTTTGATTTCAGAAGATTATGTATTTGGTGAAATGTATTTTTGATTTCTAAGTGGTTTGTGTAATTACATATGCAAATAGCAGTAAGATAGATAGCTAACATCCAAGTTTATATTGGGTGAACTAACAGATGAAGTTGGCATCCACCAATTTTCTTCAAATTAACTTACGAAGTTCATAACATAGGGGTGTGCATAGGGTGTGCATGATGCAGTTTTGGGCTATAACCATACCAAAAACGAAACTTTGGTTTTGGATTTTGAAACCGTTTGTTCTCGGTTTTTTTGTTTTCGTATCGGTTTATTCGGTTTTTGCCATTTGAGCTTGAAAATTTTAGGCCGTATAAAATATATGCCGAAAATAATGAAATTAGGTATAAATAATTTTGTTGATTATTAACTAAGTGACTATTATACATCTACAAATTCGGTTCGGTTTGGTTTTTTTGGTTTTCATTACATGCAAAACCAAAACCGAACCATAAGTTCAGTTTTTACAAAAACATAAAACCAAACCGTCGGTTTTTGTTTCGGTTCGGTTTTTTCAGTTTGTTGCACGCCCCTATCATAACATATGTTCTTTAGGTAGTTTTCATGTTCTTATTTTATTCATATGATCAGCCTGGGCCTCTATTCAATCAACTCATGTTTTGTTCATAAAAGATTTTATATATGTATGACTAACATCTAACATTTAATATTTTATTATTTTGTTTTTGATTATGCAGTGAATGAATGAATTATAAGAAAACAAACTTCTAAATCATGCAAAGAGGTAATCACCATAAACGCTTCTAATTATTATTTTAAACTTATAATATTGTTACAATTCATTGTGGTGGAATTATTTTTAGTTATAAGCCATTTTTATATTTGTTTGTGCTCTACTGAGTACTAATAGTTGAATTGTTTTAATATGAGAAAATAGTACGCGAAGGGCAAGTTACTTTTTACATTGAGCAGCTTGGTGGGGAGCTTCCACTTAAGGTTTTAACCTTTTTTCTTAAATTTGTTTTAAATTATTGATTATATACCTTTGTGAGTCTTATTAGAAACTAAATATAAATAATTAAATTAAGAATTAATTACAAAGATGTTAAGATGGTTTTTGTGGTTGTAAACATAGAAGTTAAGCTAAAGTTTCTTATCGTTTTATATGTAATGGTTTTGTAGGTTATGACTATTATGCTAGCTGGTTTTGGAACTGCTGGTCCAAACCAGGTTTATTTTTAATCATACTATTATTTAAAACAATTTATATAATCACAATCACGCACATTTGAGAAACATTAACAAAACATATTAGTGTCTAAATTTTTATTATGGGTTTGACTATGATATGTTTTTACTTATATACATTTTATTTACATTTATGGTAATACAACGAAATATCTAAATGATTTAAAAATCATGTGTCAAATATTTAAATTCCTACCATAATTATCTCATAATTTGAATTTATTTAAGAGTCAAAACTCAAATAATACCAATATTTCAATATCCATTACATTTTGACTGTCTACTTTTCAAAATACTTTTTCATTTTCATTAATTTCATTGATAATATTTTCTAAAACATTACATATAAACTATAATTATTATACATGTTTCTATTTTATGTAACTATCCAAAATAACACCTTAACACTACCCATATAAGCCAGTCACTAATTCAATCTTCACAACCAACATCCTGAGTTTTAACAATCGCAGATTCAAAGTTCCTTAAATATTAGCTCACTATTATTTATCAGTTTAATTTTTCAATAACCAATCAACAATCTTTTTTTGCAACATAACTAAGCATCTATAATACATTTGAATAGGTAAAATGAACAAAGCTCTAGTTACGATTTTGATTACGGGTCAAAATGCTTCAATATTCGGTCCAATTATGGATGTTCACGGTTTGGTATGAAACCGAGAAACCGCCTAAACCGATCATCGGTTTGGTTTCATGGTCGGTTGGTTTCAATAATTTCAAATCGTAGTGAACGGTTTGGTTTACGGTTTATTCCGAAAACCGGACCAGATCATAAGTTTTTACACTATATTTTAACTCTTTAGATGTTTCTATGCATATATAAATATATATGTATATTAGGCTTAATTATCTATTTATAATCGATTTCAGTTTACTTGCACACATAGTTCTTTTGTAATAGTCTCAAGATAAATGACAGATCCAGTTTGTTGAAGTTTTCTTTCGTAATAAACTGAGGCTAAATGAGCATATCAAGTTCTCTCTGTGTTTTTTTTCCTATAAAGAAATTTTGGTCAACAATTATTTTTAGCATTTCTTTATATGTTTTATTTCTTATTATGGGTTACTTGTACTAAAGGGCAATTGTCACACCCCGACCAAAGGCGGCGGAATATGTCGAGGTGTAACGATTGCCCATAAGCGCATGACACTATTTAAAGCGACAATATTTAACAAATTCATTTCATTTCACAACATCGAAAATGTCACATAACCAAATATTCATAAGTCAAATACAACAAAATATAGCAAATCAAATATTGTTCATTTTTGCTAATATCCTAACGGTATTTGTGTCATTTTCTTCACCGAACTCCATAATCAACCTAGATGCAAACCAGTAACATTTCATAAAATAAAGTTGTCAACACAAAGGTTGGTGAGCAATTCATAAGTTTGAACAATAGATATATAGTATGAAAAGCCACAAAACTAGTATACAAAACCATAAATAATAGCTATAAACTTGGATAAATTGACAATCGCTAATAGAATTACGTTAGCGCCACCTAGCTACAAGGGATTGCCAAGTAGTCTAGGATTTAATAGAATATCGTTAATTGCATTACGTTAACGACACCTTGCTACAAGGGGATGCCAAGTAGTCTAGGATTTATAGATTCCACCAACCGAAAGCGATAAACACATAGGCATATAAACATAGAACACCAAATCGAGCAATTATTCAAGTAAAGTATACAACAACGTTTGTGGTTTAAGACTCAAGTATAAAGCATTTGATTTGAATAAGTATGAAATGTCACCCCAAAACAAAAGATAGAAAACGGGGTATGAAGTTACTCACGCTCAAGTATAAAACTTGATCGGTAAAAGATGAATAACCGGATGGATGAAGTTTAACGAGCAAGGCCTAAACGACAATAAAATCTTGGATTTAGAATGGTTGTCTTGAAGATCTTTAAATAAAATAATTGTTGCAAAAAGTAAACAATTAAAGTTCAATGTTTAAAATGTAACTATTTAAGAATTTATAATAACAATCCTTTAAAAATGTAAGTTTGCTCGAAACCGAGTTAAAGTATCTAACCTTAATATTTACTTAACCAATGTTAAGTAATAAGGTGGGAAAAATGCTAAAATGCAAGTTCCTTTGGGACAAATATACTAAAACGGGTTTTTAACGAGTGTTCGGGTTGTCGATTCGGGTCTTGACAAATGGTCAAACCCAAAGTCAACTTTCCAACATATTAATTGTTATGAGACAACTCATTAAAATATACTAACACTTAACCAAGTATGTAGATCTATTGTTTAGAATTAACAACGCACGTTAAGCGAGTGTTCGGTTTTGTCGGTCCAAACTATGTGATGAGATCAAGTTGGATCCAACAATTCCAAGTACTTAAGAAAATAATTAAAATCAGTTTGTAAACTATTTTTAAAGAAATATACAAGTCTTGATAGCTAAAAACACACTTGTGTGTCTTAAGCGAGTAAAAGTCGGTATAGTTTGGTTTGGTTCGGTCTCCATCTCACAAATAGTTCATAGATAGTTTCTACATACCCAAATATCATAGAACATGTATATTGGTTTATAAATGAAGAAAACTTAAATTTTACAACTAAAAAGTTAACTACAAGTCTTTTAAGCAAAAGTTTCGGTTTAGTTCGGTTTCCATCTCCCAACGAGTTCATAGATGGATTCCATATGATTAATATCAAAGAACTTGTAAAAATGATTTTTGAAACTCAAATCTAGCAATAAACATGTTTAAACAACTATTTTAACAAAACTAGTAAACAAAAGTTCGGTTTCCGGTTTGGACTAGTTTCGGTTAAACTGAGGTTAGTCTTATACAAACCCACACCATGGAACTTGTAAATAATATGAACAAACTAAAAGGGTTAGAAGTTAGTCATAAGTTATATGTATAATAAGTTATGTGTGTGTATATATATATATCAAGAACACGAAGTTCTCCATGAAGCCTTGCCTTTTGACATTCGAAACTTAACCAATCGGAGTCGGTGAAGTAACAAATAAAGGAAACAAGGGGTGTGTATTATATATATGTTGTGTACCACCATATTCAAGTGTTAGTAATATTAGATGAACAAGTTAAAATGAAAGACTATAGTTAGTTGACCTTAAGGAATCAAAATAACAAAATGTTGAAGATGAAAACTTGGATTTGAGAGAGATTTTGAAGAAGATGAACAACCAAAATGGTGTATGGAGCCTTGCTTTTATAATGGTAAGAGTATGGTTCATACAAATAGGGTAAAGATGCATGTGATGGTTGAAATGGTCAAACAAGTTTTTGGTAAATGGCAATAATAGTCCCCAAAGTTTGGTTTAAGTCATTTTAAGGAGTTTTAAGGACCAAAAAGAATGTTTTCAAGACCCAACAAGTGTAAAACAATATTGTAACATAAAATCCATCATTTTGATTATATCATAAGCTTTGGTTTACAAAATGGGTCGGTTTACATGATAAACGAATACAAAAACGAATACAAACGAGACCCGAAATTGACGAATGTCACAGCAATGAACCAAAACTGTAAACCGAATCGGAACCAAACAGTTACTAACGGTTTGATTTGGTTCAGTTTGCGGCTTCGGTTTTCGATAATAAAAAGCGTTAGTATCAGTAACAGCTTGGCTCGTGGTTTGACTTAAAAATCGGCCAAATCGGACTGTGAACACCCCTAGGACCAATACTCCAATGGCAGTTTAGGATTTGTGAAAAGTTTAGTTTGTTTGAGACAAAAGCAAGTTGAAGATCTTTGGTCGAAGGACAGTAAGAAGATTTCATTTCTCCATTTGCTATTATTTTAAGCATTATATTTGTTTTTAATATTGTTTTTTAATTTGTTTATATTGTTTTTAATGTTAGTTTTATTAAATTTTTATAATTTGCTCTCTCTCTCTCTCTTTCTCTTTTAGGATTTATCTATAATAGGAGAAAGCAGCAAAACAAGTCTTATAGATGCAACACTTCTAAGGCTCAAGCAGTTTGAGAAGCTACTTTATGTTGGAGTAACTACAAACCTTATCTTATTAAGAAAGGGTATAATTTTTAGCGCCATGAATACATGAAATGTTTGTTTATCAATGGAATGCAGTTTACTTATTCCAATACTTGAAAACTTTTTGTATGGTGTTAAAAGCATTGACCCGTAAGTTTTTCTTAGGGTATTAAAAGCATCGACCCTGTAACATGGTGATAATCTCAATTTGTTAACAGTCAACGCATAAGGTAAATCTTGATTTTCTATATCGTGGTTCGTTTAATTTTCATTTGTTCAATATGAGTCAAAATCATTCAAAGTGGGGTTAAGTCTTGCAGCCACGATTCTATATGTTAAGAAGCATTAAAAGTTCTTGATATAATTCAATGTTCATTTGAACTATTCCAAGTTTATACTCCGCCACAAAGCATTCATTTATGGGATAAAGTTGGCGTTCGGTTTCACTTATCAACTACTTAAAGTAAGGTTCGCTATTTCGTTTGTGGATTATTATAGTTCTTTCATTTACGTTTTTAATTATAGTTATGAAGCTACTAATGTTATATTATTCATGTGTCGTTTACTAGGTTACAAACAACAAAAAGACCAGGAAAATAAAGGTATGAAATTATTTAGAATTTTTTAACAAAATTTATATAAACTATAGTAACTTTGTTGTTGTATGTATAATGTATTTTAAACCTGTTATTATACGTTACAGATTTGATACTTATGGAGGCACAACTCTAGAACATGGCGTTACTTGAAATTCAAAATTTTCTGTTTAGAAATATTCAGCTCTTCGTAGTTTTCCTACCATGTCTTTCCCTGAGGAGGAGTCCATATCGGTTCATGAGCGAGAGGCTATCTTATGATCTGGTTATTATGACAAATGAGTTTGAACGTCTTTTTCTTTCATTAACAAATGAACAACGTGGTATTCTCAATTTGTATATAAAGAAACTTATGTTTTGTTATTACTATGTCATATAGATTTACAATTATTTGTTTATATAGTTTTTAGTTGTTTAATTTCTAAGTTTGTATATGTTTATATCTTTTTAAATGTGCATACGACATAAGTTTTTCACAACTAAACTTATGTTGTGACTTCTCGAACATTGACAATTCGAGTCGGAATGACTTTGTTTCTCCTATCTACACTCTTTGAGGTCTTTATGTATCAACACAAAGTAGGTTTTATTCAGTTTTATAACTTTTGTGACCAAAGTGTTGAGATTAGATGTCTTAATATGTTATTTAAATGGGTTGTGTGTATATTTTAATTTTCGATCGAATGTGAAAATTAAAAATCTATACTTTTTTATATTGTTTATTTATTAAGTATATTTATCGTTTATTATTCGATTTTTTTCATTAAATCACTATTGGTTTAGTGTGCCACTCTTTTATCAATGCATCCATCGACTCAATTTCTCATAACCACAAATACTTATTCCAAATTCTTCAAAATTACTTCACAATCAGGAATGTTGAACGCTGTACAATGGAAATATCGTAGTGGATCATGCCGTTTTGTCTTTGTTCTTAGTGATCGCACTAAAATTGAGCGATTTAATAGTCTTGATGTTTTGTGTTTAAGTAAAAAGTTTCAGTCACATTTATATTCGATTGCAATGAAAAAAGATTATCCTTGTCTTGAGGAGAGGATACACTTATTAAACAAATTGGTTCGAAGTTTGAACGTGATAATCATGAACCGGAACCAATCATGTATGTTAAACACTGCTTTTACTTTAGGACATTAATCGAGCTTCGGTCGAGTGGGAAGATGGTTCAACAAAAGTTTCATTGGTATTGTCTATATCCACCCGTGGCGTCCACGGGTCAATAACCTAGTATTAAATTAAAGCAACATATTTATCTCCCACAGTTTTGTAGAAACAAATTCCACATTAAGGAATCCAAATTGCAAAACAGAATATGATTGTTTACAACATGCATTTGTTGTACTAACCATTGGATGGTTAACATAATATGAAAAGAATTTGATACCCATTGTAAACTCTGGCATACATATGAATGGAAATTCATTTGACAATTTCGGTCCAAACAATCTAAACCATTTGTTCTTAGGAACCACGTTAAATATTTAGGACGCTTGAATCAAGAACAGTTGCTCTGATAACCATATAGCATTTCCTAAATGCATGGTATCATCTACAAATATGAACAACTCAATGACTTGCCGTGATTGACATTGCATATACCTGATTGTAACATGACTAGTATATGAACCGATATTTCCAATATCTAATAGCAGGTTTTTTATACAAATATGAACCTGATTGTAACATGACTAATATATGAACCGAAACCCAAAAATTAGACCCAATAACCAAACCAAATTACCGCGGTTTGGGTTTGGGTTAGTGTTTTATCGGTTCGGGTTAGCTTGGGTTCGGAGTAGGGTTTTCTTGGGTCTGGCTTTTGTTAAAAGTGGCAAGCCTAGATGTAGTAATAAATATAAAATTAAAATTTAAAGGTGTTACACACAAGTTGTGTTTGTTTATTTAGAGACTGATTTAACTTCTTTTTTTGGAATAACAGAGATCAATTTAGTTGATACGGGTTTTATAACACAACAATGTTTGAACATACGAGTTTTACTGAAAGGAAGTGGTGTTGGTAGGAACATGCCGAAACTAAACACTTTTTTTTAACGATGGAAGTGTATAAAAAAACACCGACTAGCAAGAAATTATGCGGGCACAAGACGAAAGGATTACATGACTAAAAGAGAGTTCTTTAATCACTCTATCCAAGATAATTTACACTTATATTTCCTTCTCGAGTACCAAACTAAACACTTTACTAGTTGTTCGTATGAACTCCGTTCGATCACACCTCTTATCTAACACGTTGTCTATGCCAGTTAACCATGTATTCTTCCTTACTAAGGTTGGAAATATGCCATAAAGAATCAGGCTCACTGATACTTATCAACTGGGGTATGTAACTTATTAAATTCTGCAATGTGAGTGGGTATGCATGTAGAACCCTACTCAACGACGGTGGTAGGTGGTAACGGGTGTTTATTATCCATCACCTGTATAATTTAGTAAAACTGTTTTAAGTTACTTGCCGATAAATCTATATAATCCAGTGAAATAGATGTAACATATATTGCAATTATGCTAATAGAAAATTTGGAAAACGATTAAGAAAAGGAAAATTTTATTAAAGTTTTTACTAGTAACATCACACGAGATATATTAGAGAAAACGTTGCACATAGAGATAACTTCTTTATTGTTAAATAAAAGTTTGAATAGCTTAGATACTTCTTTAGATTTTCTATTGGTTGTTTCGTTCGTTGTTTTTAACAAAGTTTTGTGATTATATTTTACTAGTGAACTAAATATTTTAGAGTTGTGAAAATAAACTTTTTATTTCATATAATCAAATTCATATATTTACATTTATGAGTATGAGCATAGAGAGGTACCAACAAATTCACGGGTGGAAAAAGACCCACGGTGGAGGGTACATTTGTTATGTGTCACAAGTGTCATTCTTATTCCTTACGACTTGAAGATGTGTGATAAATCATACTCTATTTTTGAGCTTTAAATCGTTAAGTAGTTCAAAGCTAAAATATTACCAAAGTGATTTTCCAAACCGCTCATTATATTTAACTATTCAAGCATAAGAAATATATTACAAGGAAAAGGTATCCACATGCCAAAAACACTGATTCCATGCCCATTTCCCACTTTAGAAAAAAGAATATATACAAGGAAAATAAACAAATTCAGGAATTAGCATATAGGTTTATGTTGGTTATCATCATCATCATCATCATCATCATCATCATCATCGTACTCAATATATCCCACCAATAGCCAAAAACATTGATTCCATGCCCTTTTCCCACTTTAGAAAAAAGAATATATACAAGGAAAATAAACAAATTCAGGAATTAGCATATAGGTTTATGTTGGTTATCATCATCATCATCATCATCGTACTCAGTATATCCCACCAATAGCAAAGCTATAGTAGGGTCTGAGGAGGGTAAGATGTAGACAGCCTTACCTCTACCCCATAGGGATAGAGAGGCTGCTGAACAATTAAATATTTTATACTTTAAAGAATCAACCAAATGGGTCAACCTAATTTGTTTAGAAATTTTGATTCCTTTAGTTAGCATCTACACATTTATTTAAGAAAAAACATGATTACAATTTCCGAGGCATATATGTTTAGAAACATCGTGGAGAGTTTTTTTTATTTGGTAAAGGTATTCATGTAAAGATAAAATACAAATAGTTCTTTTTCTTAGACCAAGTATGGTGGACGTCACTCAGTGTTATGTCATCATCATGGAGGCATCACATAGACACACATCATTAGGCTGAACGGTGTGGGTGCTTCTTTGTCGCCCAAACTGCCTAGCTGGCCATCGGCACCGCCGGCAAACACATCGTTTTGGTGCCGCCAACGGTGAAAAAACCGTGGAACTTTTGCCGACCATTCCACCGCTCAAATCCTCCCCTCCCTTTAACTATTTACCTGTGCCACCAAAATTAACAACAGAAAACCCATATGAAATAATCGATTGTTATACATGATGAATTCGTTCAAAATCTTGCGACATCCACAAAAGTTATGAATTTTTTGAGAAGATAGTGGTTGAGTGGTTGGGCAGAGAAGATGGAGGTTGAGAACTTGAGATTGAGAAGAAAGTGGAGTATTTTAATTTAATATTTTAATTGTAATGTTTTTTTTAAACAATTCAATTATTTTAAGTAGGTTAATTAGTTTTTAGTTAGTAAGTTGTTTTTTAATAATTTTTTAAAAATAATTAAATACATAGTTTTGTTTATATTTTTTATGAATACCCCGTTATAAATTTTAACGAAAACAAATTTGTTTTGAAAAAGAAATATTTTTTTTTGGTTTCGTAAACAAATTTGAACGTGTTTGTACCGGTAAGTTTGGTATTTTTTATAGCATTAAATTATTAATACATGTAATCTTATTTATATTAAATTCTTCTAGTTATATGTATATTATTATTTTATTTGAAAATAGTGAGAAATGATGAATTGGTAAATTGGTGCCCATTTTCATAGTGTTGTTAAAAAAAGTTGAGTAGGATGGAGTATGATGTGACGTTGACGTAACAGTGTAAATTGAGAAGCAAAATGACATGTATACCTTATAGTCTTACAAGCTAACCAAAAAGGGTGGTTTCGAGGTTGGTTGGGCTGTATAGCTAAAGCCCTTTCATTACAACTATTTTACGGGTTAGTTAATTAGTTGATGTTATACTACCTACGTAACAGACGATAATTTTGAGTTAACTAACCCTCTTCAGTACACTCAGCCTAATAATATGAACTGTGTGGAATTTAGGGAGAATAAAGACAAGGTGGTAAAGTTGTAGTTACTTAGAATAAATTAATTATACTACAAAACATACACATCTAGAGTAATAATAATTTCACTATTGTTCTGCAAAATCAATAGGTTTTGTAAATAATTATTTTTAAATAACAATATATAAATTATAATTTTGTTTCTTTGTAGCTTTTTAAATAAATAACTTTTCTTATTTAGATTTTTAAATGTAATAACATTTATTTTGTTCATGATTTAAAGGTTATTTTGTTAAGAATAATTAAATAATAATTCTATAGATAATTTTGGTATCTATTACATAAGTATATAAAACACGTGTATTAATGACACAACTTGTATGGTGGTCGGGGTCCTCCGTTCCACCTCCCCCCCCAACCCACCCCACTCACACACACCTCGTTTTTTTCCGCAGTAATGTAAATTTGCTTTGTTTTCATTTGAAAATTTGAGCCCACCTTTACAAATGACTTTTACTATTGATATTAAAACTTAAAAACGGTAGGTTGATGTCAACTTCACAAAAGAAAAAAAATACTAGGTTCCCACTAAAGAGGTCGAAATTATGGTGCAATGTTTATTTGAGTGAAATGAACCTAAAAGTTATCTTGCATATCATATAATTATGCACTAAATCATGTTCTCTTTAAATTTCACATGAAATAAGGTTTACGTTTTAATGTTGTTTACCAACAACTAATATTAGAACGTGGATATAACTACACAGGTGACAAAATCAAAACTCTTTTAAGCAGAGGCCGTCAAAAAATTTTCTTAAATAATGACTGTAAGACTAAAAGCAAGAAGTTCAGCGGATGCCATCACCACTTTAATGCGGTGGTCAGGAGTTTTACCTTAAGTTCACCTATGAGGTTCTTTTATTTGACGTTGCGGGTTCGAACCTTGCTTATGTGTCATATATCCGGATTTAAGCACGGGTGAAGCACCACCAGATGGATTAGGCTTCAAAACATCAAACAGATATCCTTGAGAGTTTTCAAGGGGTTTAGTTAGTGTTCTCATTATAAAAAAAGTTCCATCACTTTTTTAATAGAATTTTATAAACAAAAATCCAACAAATTTTGGTGAAATTGATTATTTGTCCCCACTGGTTCCACGGCTTGCATGGAGCGTTTAAAAATACATGATGCAAGTGCTAACAACTGAAGTGAAAACGACAATCAAACCTTAATCCCAAACAATAATTGTATATAGAAAAACTATAAAATTATTTAGAGATTTGGTAATTAATCAATGTGTTTTGGCCAAAAAGAAACCTCACATGGAACATTATCTGGTCACATGTTATATTTATTCTTTACCAAAACTTACATGCAGATCATTATATTGTGTTTGTATGTATATAAATTATTAAATTAGTATTGAAGTCTGTGTTTTGTTGCACGGCTGTAGGAGGGTGTTGGTGGCGTTGGTCGGCTGTAGGAGGGTGTTGGTGGCGTTGGTGAGGACGCATTTGTTATCTTGTATATCAATGAATTAGTATAGGTTTTAGACTCTTCGTTATGGGGCGCCCATGGCTAAGGTGGCGGGCGCCGATGGGCGCCGAACACCGCCGTGGGGCTCCGTCAAACCAAGGGCGCCGAAGGTTGGGTGGTTCCAACGGCCGGCGCGGTTGATGGTGAATGTGGGTCCCCCTCTAACACACACATACATACATATGCATATATATATATATAGGGGCGCCTTTGGTGGCCTCAAACCATAGCGGGGCGGGCTTCGATGTCCCCCGTTGCTTACGTGGCGGTGACGTGTCACGGAAGCCCCTCACCATAGCGTATAGTCTTATAGGCTTTACCCTATATGTAAATCACACAGATAACTGAACATGTGTAAAGTTAAAAACCAGTTTCAATTACAATAAGTTAAATAAGAAAAATGAATCAAATGTATATATAAAATAAATGAAAAATATTTGTTAAAAAAAGAATAAAAAAGTTTACCAAGCTGACAACTCTATAAAAGTTTAAAGGTAGAAACGTAAATCACTTAAAGAAAAATATATATTAATTATTAAAGTTCCGATGCTGAATGAAAATACTATTAAAGCTCAAAAGTAAAAATGTAAATTAGTTAATGCACATATGTATGCATGATGCATGTACGTGTGTATGTGAATACTCACGTATTTTATTGTTGTCTTTTCTACGTACATACTCACGTAAGTCATATTTTAGATACAAGGCCGGCTTTGAAGGAGGGTTGGGTGGTCGACGCCCCCCGACCCAATCATCCCGGCACGCCCAACTTTATATATATATATATATATATATATATTTAAGAATATATATATTTTTAATGTTTGAACTCAATTACTCAACTTATTTAAGTCCATTTATATAAAAAAAATATTTACACAATCAAAATCTTAACAAGTAAGCCCATTTAAATATATAACTCTTAGCTTAATAATATTTTTTTTTACTAAAGGCCCAATTTTTCCTGTTCTTGACCTAAAACTTTTTAACAGTCCTATTAAGAGATGAATAATGAACGTGGAACGTGAATACTATGGTAAGAAAACATGACCGACCTTGTTGATTTACCCCCACATGTCAATAATAGAATAGCTAGGAAAAATAGATTATGTGGTGTCATGCAGGTCAATAAGAGAACGCAAAAGGTGAAAAGGTTGATAATGAGTAGACCAATGAAGGAAAATCAGCCACTTTAAATGTCTTAAGAACATGTATGATGTATCAACCAAACACTATACAATTATTTTTTAACAACAATATAAAAACTAGTGGTCCACTTTGGTTTGGTCACTACGATGTTACAAGACAAAACGTACGGCCTTAGTAATCCAGAATACGTTCCTTAAGCGTTACTAAAACTTAAACGTGTAAATCTAAGATATATACACTACTACTTTACTAAGTAACTTTTAGTATCTTTCTTTTATATGAATAGAAAATGTACAAAGAAAAGTTAAAGTTCAAAAAAGAGAGCATAGAATATCAGGAAAGGAGTAATGGAGAAAATAGTGACCGTAGTTGAAAAATTCCTTTTGGACAGCTACTTAAAATTGGAATAAATAAATACTCCCTCCGTCCCATTATAAGTGTCATAGTTTGACTTTTCAAGTCTTTCTTTTGCAATCTTGACCGTAAATATTTTTGTTCGTGTCATATAATACTTGTTGAAAATTATATCAACGTAAAATACATTTAAAACCCAATCCATTCATATATTTTACATCAAGTATTATATAACACAAACAAAAATATTGTCGGTCAAAGTTAAACAAGAAAGACTTGAAAAATCAAACTAGGACACTTATAATGGGACGGAGGGAATACTTATTATAGACACGTTTTTAAAGTTTATAAGGTCTTAAGTTCGAATCCAATCCCAACTGTCGCAGTGAGCTTGCGGGCTGCCGGTTTTCCCAGAACAGGAGATGGTGGGATTGAGCAACCCAACACTGTATGTGATCACAACGTATCACGTATGAACTATGGAGTCGTCTTTTGCCATTGGGTTCTCTAGTTAGTCAGACTTTATTCGTTGATCGTTAAAATAAAAGATTTTGGTTATTCAAGCGAAGTTATATTATGACAATAAATAAAAACAAAGGTGAATTAAAAAAGGGTCCTTATATTTAAATTTTTTCCATTATCGGTGATAACTATGAAAACAATAAATAAAATAAATTTATTGTAGCAATAAACAAAATTAAACGGTAAATAAAAAAAAGTCAAACAAGTTTCGACTCCCGCTACATGCCATATCCAAATTGTGTTGGAAGTAATTTCGGACTACAAGTTACAAGTCGGTGAATTTGAGGGATCAATGTTGACAAGCTGATCATAGTTGGTTGTGTTTGCTAATTACGTTATGTTTCCTAATTGTATTGTAATTATAATAGGTAATGTCTTTGATAACAAGTTAGGTTAGTCATATATAAACATGTCATGGTTAAACATTATAGGTGGTGGTGTGAGGTGTAACTGAGTTAGGGTTCATCCAAGAGGCACACACAAGATGTAACCGAGTTAGGGTTCATCTAGATGTAACCGAGTTAGGGTTCATCAAGAGTCAAACCGAGTTAGGGTTTGAAAGATAATTTGTAATCGGTTTTTAGAGTTATATTTTCTGATTAATAAACAAGAGTTAGTCGTTTATATCATGCTTGATTATCGATCCGGGACTTGAAATTGAAATACCCAGTTACTCTTTAGTTAGTCAATTTACATGTTTGGTTATGTTTATATGTTTAACGGGTTACTTTGTGTAATTATGTATTAGACTATTGAGCTATGTATGTTAATATGTTATTGTTGTGACTTTAAAATATGTCTGTGGCTTTAACTGTTTGTTTTGTTTTAAAGTTTTTGCTTGAAATAAGAAATGAAAAGTCCTGGCGCCAAAGTAATGATAATCGAACATGCGTGATCCTAATGAAATGACATGACAATCAACCAGGTTTCCTTTTTGGTTTGTAATAAGCAACTTATTTTTATGCATTAAGTCAATATAAAAGATTGGGTTAAACACAAAAATCTCTGCAATACGCTCCATATAAAGCGCAAAAATCAGTGTGTTCGTTTGAAACCGCCCTTCTCTACTTATCTATGCTTCTAGTCTCTACCAAAATGGGGAAGAATGTATTGGTGATCTCTACTACATTGGTAAGATTTGACAATTGGTGATCTTTATTAATTTAAAGATTATGCACTAAAGAGATGTTCTAACTTACGAATCAACGCATTAAAAAAAGTAAAGTGATTAGTTAGCATCCACAATAAGTGCTATATTTACGTGATGATATTTGTTTTACCCTTGATATATAATTTACTTACGTCTTGCAAATAGAAATGAATAGAAATTGCATATTCATCTCTTTAGGTTCTTAAATATACCATGCATCTTCTCGTAAGTGTTCACATCTAAGCATAAAGATAATTATATGCTAATTATCATCTTTATGCATGTCTCATTCATTTCCACTCAATAAACAACACGTATCACACACCTGGGGGTCATGTATAGGTGTGCATCGTTAGATTCTCAACGACAATAATAATAAACAAAAGGAATAGACAAACACGAAAACAATAATACTTGAGAATCGTATAATCGTATGTTTATAATTGGATCAGATGACGCTTTTGTTTGGCGTGCGGTTATGAACAAAATCGTTGGAATCTAGGAAGGGAGTGACCTTGCCCGATTCCTTGTGTAAATCACGTGGGAGATTGGACGAGAACTTGGGTCACCTATTCTTTGATTGTATTGTGGTTAGACGAGTTTGATTAGTGTTCACGAGTGGAATGGGCACAAAATGGCTAAGTGTAGTTCGTTTATTAATCCATATGCTGGTGCAATACATGGAAACCTAAGGAACACAGTTTACTCGGTTATTTCATCCATTTGTTGGTGGATTTGGAAAGCTCGGAACGACGAAATATTTAGAGCCGACGTGATCGGTGTGGATAAGATATTGGAATACATTAAAGTTAGTACCTTCTTATGGATCAAATACCGAGCAAAAATGCAAGTTCTAGAGTGGTCGAATTGATGTTTGTTTGATTGTTCTTGGATTATGTAGTTTGTTGTGTTTATTGCTCTTGGTGCGTGTGTGTGTTTTTTGGCATCGTACTTTGTTAGAAATATATGTTTACAACCACTAGTTTGGTTTAGTGGTAAAGGTTTATGTCGTTAAACAAATGGTTGTGAGTTATAATCTTATTTGAGATATCTGATATCGGGATGGAAAAAAAGAAAAACAAAGATATGTTAAGTAAGATATTATGAAGATACGAGCAGGTTGTCGAAAGTATGTTCAACGTGATATTAAATTTGTTGGGCTAAAACAGTCTTTTAAAAGTAATTATAGTACACAAGTATATATGTACATGTGATCGTTTGACCTACATTAAATACCTCAACGCCTGCCGACCAAAAGCCGTTGCCGACTGTTAGTACACGTATTGTGTGATGAACAATCTTGAAAAATAGGTGTTAATTTTCACCATTTTTCTTTATTTAACTACTCAATAATTAATTAACTCTTTTAAAAACAAAAATTATTTTACCTTTGGTTATATAGAATATATGGGTAGGGAAAATGGTTCAAATAATAATAAGGAGTTTCCTATGAATGGTAAGAACCAACAAATTTTTGATATTTGGCATTACAAATGATGGTGAAGGAACAATCCTAGGAAACTATGTCGGTTATAATAATTAAAGAGTAATTCTAGGAAACTATGTCGGTTATTGGTGATTTTAAATCTCAACCATTGATTAACATGATCCAATGGCTATGATTTATTCCTAGTCTTCCTATGAAACTACTTCTTTTTAGTATAACCCTCCCCTATGGGTCGGTTATGTATATGAAAAAACGTGGTTTTGTTTTTTATAAATAAATATAGTTACGTGACCTAACAACCAATCAGATGACGCGTCAATACTAAAATGAACTAAAATGAAAATGACGTGATCATCTTGTTAACTATAATTAAAATATTTAATTGTAAATTCTACGGATGATTTTAGATGTGATTATTTTGATCAATCACAAATGGTTTGATGAAAATGACTAATTATGTAAAAAAAAAGAGGGAGATATAACTATTGATTGTTAATTTTAAGGATTTTTCTTTTTAATTAACTTCACATTATTTGTAAGTACCTTAACACAACGTTATATTATAATTTAACCCGTTTAATATTAGTATTAATTCATTCATATTAAAATGAAGCCTAATTTATATTATGTTTTTTAGTAAATTAAATTATTATAAAACGATAATAATATTGTTTGAATCAAATACAAATGAAATTAACATGCTAAGCGTGAGAATCAAGTAGAAAAATTATATATATAAGTTAAGTAATTATGTAATTACTCTATAATATAATTATATAATTAATAAATAATAACATTACAATAATTATCATTGTCAACACTTTTATCAATTTTACTGTTCATATTCTACATGAGAGGAACTTTAAGCATGGTTTGTTAAAAGTTGTTACCAATGAAATCAAATCTCAAATAACAATTTACAAACCCCCCCCCCCCCCTTCAAATTTACGTATAATATTTTACAACATACTAACAATTCTTTATTTGTTATTTTTTGTTTAACTTAAGATTTCAAATATACTTTTGCGACAAACTTATTTTTATCTACATTTAGGTTTAAAATTTATTTAAAAGGTGTTGTGCGTCGTGATGTATAAGTTATCGAAGCACAAACATACACTCTATCAAAAGTTGCTTTATGGTTTATATTTTTTATAGTTTCTTTTTGTTTCTCTTGCATCTTTTAAACATGATGTCTCTATAAAATCTAGATTTGTCGTTACGGCATCCTCAATTTATCAACGTACATGAAGGTCGTCAACTTTTTTCAATGCTTAAGACGCCACAATCCCGTGGGTTTTAATTTTATATTTTAGCTGACAACCATATATTTTGTTGGCCTTTATAAAAAAAGTGATTTTTTAGTTTCCGTAAGGCCACCCGTAGTAGGCTACAAATTTGAGGGTTTTGGGGAGACAAGGGGGCTACAACACCGCCCCCTGAGCGAATTTAAGGGGGGGGGGGGGTGATGACTACTTATCGCCCTTTCTTCCTTTTCCATTTATTATTATTATATTCACACGTGTCTTATACATACATACATACATCATTACACCCATAAAACAAAAACTCATCCTCTGCTAAATAGGCATCACATGACGCAAAACATTCCATTTTATAGCCCCTCCACTACACATAGCATAATATATTTTGACATGTGAGTTTTAGATGTGTACTTTTTTGTTTTAAAGATCCTGATCCCCTTACCCTTCACCTTAATCACATACTTTTAAAAAGTTGATAAACATGACTAAAAACTTTGTATTAGTTAATTTTCATGATTCCCCTCAAATTATTCTCCTCGTTTTTAGAGCTCCATCCAATTTTACATGCTTAGGCTATGTGTAGTGGCTATAATTGGGGGCGAATTGTGACACGTGGCGCCCAGTCAGCAAAATGAACGAATTTGTTTTTAGGGTGTAATGGTGTAGGGGCTACAAGTTGGGCCCACAGTATCTTTTTTTATTATTTTCTTTTTATAATTAAACTAATTAAATATAAACCAATTTCTTCAAATAATTAAATAAAAATGCATCAAAATTAAAAAGAAATACAAAAAAATACATAACTAAAAAAAATACATAACTAAAAATATAAAAAAAACATATACTATAACTCGGTTGGCTCGGTTGGTACATATACATATACATATACATACACACACAACATATATACATATATACATATACATATATATACACACACAACATATATACATATACATATATACATATACACATATATATATATATATATCACACACAACATATATACATATACATATATATATCACACACACAACATATATACATATACACATACATATATATACACACACAACATGTAATAAAATAATAATATTTTTTCTTCTTCCACGGCGACAAAAACAACCCGCCCCTGCCCCTTTTCGCCCACATATCGCCGGGGGGGCGGTGTTTGCGCCCAATTTCGCCCCTTTGTCGCCCGAGCCTACGCCCACTACACTCAGCCTTATGTGTTACATCAACATATTTTTATTAAACACATTTTTTTAACGACAACTGAGTAAAGTGACTGTTCGGGATATAATCCATTAATTAATTATCATTACTAATCTACTAATATTAAAATTAAGCTAAAGTTAATCAAATTTTCATACAAATAGGTAAAAGTTAAGATCTAAATAAATACATAATAATATTGTGTTTATTTTAACAATCATATTGTGTTTATTTCAACCATCTGAATAAATACATAATAATATTTTGTAATGTTTTTTCCCTTCTGTAATATCATTCATTAATTTATATTTATTATAACCGCATGCTCATATTTTATTTGAATTTTAAAGCAATAAAACCAGCAGAGAGACACAAGACAAGCAGTGACCAATCTGATTCTACAAACATTTATTTTAAGTTATTATTTTGCTTAATGAATCACTTTTCATATTAGCCACATATTTTAGAATATAAGCGACTGGATCAAATACAAACAAGTTTTATTGTGCAAACAATACGAACCGAAGAAAAAACAGACGCAATGGCATTTTAGTAACTACTCTGGATAGGGTAATCACTAGGGCTGTGCAACGGTTCAGAACCGTGAGAACAGAACCGGAACCGGAACCGAAAATGAGTGAAAAGTAGAACCGGAACCTATTATAGTAAACTGGTTCGGTTCCAGAACCACTAAAGCCGGTTCTCGCTAAGCGGTTCTGGCTAGAACCGGTTCGATCATTTATTTATCAAATGAGTTATGCAAACTTTGCAAATTGCAAAACAAGTTTATACAATTGTATGTCTTCTTTCACGGTAAAACTAATTTAGATTACAACATGAACATCCGTTATTAAAACCTAAGTATTTAAGTTAAACAAATCACTAGCAACGATAGATTAATGAAAGATCATATTATTTTATATTAAATTACCTTGATAGTTTAAATCAAAATTGATCATGGTTGATAGTTCTTGAACATAAAGAAAGGAGATTTGAATTAAAAAATGATTGAATGGATTCCGGTTAATAAGTTATTCTATAAAAATTAGGGGTTGGTAAATTTATTTAAAATGTTTTGAATATTCCGGTTATTCAGTTCCAAGTATAGAACCGCCGGTTTTACCCGGAACCGAACCGGGAACCGTTTAATGCAAATTCTGAGAATCGAGAACCGAACCGGTACACACATTAGCGGTTCTGAGGCACCGGTTCGGTTCCGGTTACTCGGTTCTGACGGTTCCGAACCGTTGTTTGCTCACCCCTAGTAATCACGCTGCAACAAAAATACAAGTAGAGTAACAATAACTACGCTACACGTTGCGTGTAGCGTAGCTTTTTCTACTTGTGTCTTTGTTACAGCGTGGTTGCCCTATTCAGAGTAGTTATGAAAATGCCATGACGTCCGTTTTTTCTTCGGTTCGTATTGTTTGTACGATAAAACTTGTTTCTCCTTTGCCTCGCCCATCCGATCCAATATTCCAATCCAATATTCCAATCCAATCCAATCACTTGCTTTTATAACATAACATTTAAGTTCGGTAAGTAAATACGGTACGGTACTAACGTGGTCAGTGAGGTCCTGGGTAGTGGAGATACAGCTAGACCAGCAGCCATCATTAACACCGTCCATTTGATAACGACACATACATACTCACACCCTGATTTTTGGCCTATCATGATTCGATTCTCACTGTATAACCAACCAACACTCCCATTGGACTTCATGTACTAGCACTAGCAGTAAATTCATTCCATTTCAATTCAATTAATATTTAATATTATTTAATACCCACCCTGCAAATAATATCCTCAAATTTAATTACTCCCTGACGCCGCCGTAGTTTAATTCCGATCACCGTATTATTATTATTATTATTCCGGCGCCGGCGAAGGTAAAGTAGTAAAAGGTGTGGTGTTTCCCACTAGAGAAAAGAGAAAACATAACGAAAACCCACAGAAAGTCGGTATTTTGGCTTCTTATGAAGTGGGTGTTGATCAAGATTCCATTTTTTTAATCTATTTTTACATATAAGTTATATAACACACCTTCTCTCTCTCTCCTGTACTCATCCGTGTTGTATTTGAAGATTGAAGGTGCTGTTTGTCTTCATTTGCTCTGTTCAATTTCATCTTTTTCTTTTCAAAAACACCCATCTGTAACACCCATTGACACATGGTGAAATGCTCTTGCCACTATACAGATTCATCCCACTATTAAACACCTTTCATCTTCTTCAATCTCTCATCTTTCATCCTACTGTTGAATCTTTCCATGGATACTAGGGTTTTGGAGCTTGCTGCAACTGGGTTTAATTTCTTTTGTGTTGGTTTATTGATCTTGATTGTGTTATGGAACAAGATTGTTGTGTATGTCAACCGAACCCGGGTTCGAAAAGAAGATGCTGAGGAAACTGGGACTAGGGTTTCTGTAGGATCTGAGTTTTTGAATATTGAGATTGGTAAAGTGTATAAAGCTGCAGTCTTTAGTTGCTTTTATGTTCTTTTGTTGCAAACTGTGGTTTTATGTTACAATGGTGTGTCTTTGATTAGAAAGTCTCAACAGGGTGTGAGTTTAGAGCCTTTGTTGTTGCCTGTCTCACAGTTTATTGCATGGTTTGTGTTGAGTTTTTCGGTTCTTGATTGTAAGGCTAAAACCCTTGAAAGGTTTCCATTGTTGATTAGGGTATGGTGGGTTGCATCTTTTTTGATCAATTTGTGTACCCTTTATGTTATTGGGAAGAAATTTGCAGTTGAAGGGTTTAGATTGGCGAAAGCTGGAAGCTTTCTAGTTGGTCTTGCAGCAACACCTGCTTTAGGGTTTCTTGGTTTTCTTGGGTTGAAGGGTGTGAGTGGGATTTATGTGATTAGAGGGTCGGATCTTCACGACCCGTTGTTGGTTGAAGAAGAGGATGCAGGGTGTTTGAAAGTAACACCGTATAGTGACGCGGGTTTGTTTAGTTTAGCAACATTATCGTGGCTAAACTCGATTCTTTCGACCGGTGCGAAAAGACCGCTCGAGCTTCGAGATATCCCGCTTCTTGCACCGGAAGACCGTTCCAAGTTTAATTACAAAATATTGAATTCGAATTGGGAACGGTTGAAGGCTGAAAATCACCCCTCGTTAGGTTGGGCTCTTGCTAGATCGTTTTGGAAAGAAGCTGCAAAAAACGCGATTTTTGCAGGATCATATACGCTCGTGTCATACGTGGGCCCGTATATGATTACCGACTTTGTGGATTATTTGGGTGGGATCGAGCATTACCCTCACGAAGGCTACATTCTTGCAGGCGTGTTTTTTGTAGCAAAATTGATAGAAACTTTAACGACACGACAATGGTATTTAGGGGTTGACATATTGGGAATGCACGTGAGATCGGCTCTTACTGCCATGGTGTACCGAAAAGGTTTAAGACTCTCGAGCTCCGCGAGGCAAAGCCACACTAGTGGCGAAATTGTAAATTACATGGCGGTTGATGTGCAAAGGGTGGGTGATTACGCGTGGTATCTCCATGACATATGGATGTTACCAATGCAAATCATTCTTGCTTTAGCAATTCTCTACAAAAGTGTCGGCCTTGCGTGTATTGCAACGTTATTCGCCACTATTTTATCGATAGTGATAACGATCCCATTAGCAAGAGTTCAAGAAGAATATCAAGATAGGTTAATGGCTGCTAAAGATGATAGAATGAGAAAGACTTCCGAGTGTTTAAGAAATATGAGGATCTTGAAATCACAAGCATGGGAGGATAGGTATAAAGTAAGATTGGAAGAAATGAGAGGTGTTGAGTTTAAATGGCTCAAAAAAGCGTTATATTCGCAAGCATTTATCACTTTCTTCTTTTGGAGCTCACCTATCTTCGTGGCAGCCGTTACCTTCGGGACCTCAATCTTGATTGGCGGTCAGCTGACGGCAGGAGGGGTACTTTCGGCATTAGCCACTTTCAGGATTCTTCAAGAACCGTTAAGGAACTTTCCTGATTTGATCTCAATGATGGCTCAAACGAAAGTTTCTCTTGATAGAATCACGGGTTTTTTACAAGAGGAAGAGTTGCAAGAAGACGCAACGATTGTGTTGCCACGTGGGATGTCTGACGTGGCGATCGAGCTTAAAGATGGTGAATTTCAGTGGGACCCGTGTGCTCCGAGGCCGACATTGTCTAATATTCAGTTGAAAGTCGAGAGAGGGATGCGTGTAGCGGTTTGTGGTAGTGTGGGGTCTGGGAAATCGAGCTTTCTTTCTTGTATTCTGGGTGAAATCCCTAAAGTATCCGGCGAAGTAAGTTCTAACTACATATGTGTACCTTTTTTGGTTATTTCATTTAATAATTTCTTAAAAAGATAACTTTTTTAATGTTTTAATTGTGGTTTAGGTTCGGATTTGCGGGTCTGCAGCTTATGTATCTCAGTCAGCATGGATACAATCAGGAAACATTGAAGAAAATATATTATTTGGCAATCCAATGGACAAAGCTAAATACAAAAGAACACTTCAAGCATGTTCGTTAAAAAAAGATTTAGAGCTTTTTTCGCATGGAGATCAAACGATTATAGGTGATCGAGGTATAAACTTGAGTGGTGGCCAAAAACAAAGGGTGCAATTAGCACGGGCTCTTTATCAGAATGCTGATATTTATCTGCTTGATGATCCGTTTAGTGCTGTGGATGCGCACACCGGATCAGAACTCTTTAAGGTCCGGATTTAATTGTTTGTGGTTTAGTGAAAGTTTTGAATTCAAAGATTTGTTTGACATAATATATGGTTGTTTTTCAGGAGTATATATTGACAGCATTAGCCATTAAAACAGTGGTTTTTGTAACTCACCAGATCGAATTTCTGCCAGCTGCTGACTTGATTCTGGTAAAAAAAAGCTCTTTATTCGTTTGTTTTTTAAATACGTATGGTAAAGATGAATGTGGATCTTGCAACTTGCAAGTTAAGAAATGTGGAAAATAAGGAAAGCAGTTATTTAATGCATGGTTAAGGAATAATAATAGTATTTAAACACAAAGGCTAATATGCAGAAAGTTTTTGCTTATGACCAGGTCAATTTGGATTATATTTGACCTCTAATGCGTCAAATAAGTATAATAAAAAACAGGGTATGAGTCACCGTTGCCCAAATTGGTCTTTTTATATTATAAAACCCCTTATATCGACTTATTAAAACTAAGGTTGATTACTATTGAGATAATATAATATCTGTAAATCTGTAATCATATTTGGCATGCTAATTATTTATGAAAAAATAATTTCTTTGGAGAAAAGGTGTTCTGGTCAACCCAACGTGACGTGTTTTACGTAAACGCTCTTTCTAAAATAAAATGTGAAAATGATGGTTTATTTAGTTGTTGCAGAATATTAGCATAAGTCCTTACAATAACATGATTAAGTTAGGTATTCTAGCTTGTGACCTATATTAAGGGGCATTTAATGAGGCTAAATTTCTATTATCATTTTCTTGTTATGATCTACTTTTCTTATCCTTACAATGACAAATTTGGTATAATAACAAATTAGGAGATTTATAATATGCATTAAATGCTACTTAACATAAGTTAGAAAACCTAATGAAATAAGCATGAATACATGGCGACAAAATCATGTAAAGACAACTAACAAGAACTTAAAGCAATACTATTATGATAATACAAAACCTATATTATATCATATTCTGAGTTAGATAGCTCAATAAATTGAGATCATGAGATATGGTTTGGCAATCTTTATTTTATTATCTGTAAGGCCCCGAACCCGGTAGCCCTACTTTAGCGTCGGATTTACTCATAAACACAGTTCTTCAATCAGAGTTTATTAAAACTTTTCGCGGAATATAAAACATCAATCATTTGTTACAAAACGTTAAACTTTTCTTTGATACCTTAACACAAAACTTTATATTAAAAACATCTTTACTTCTTTCTTCAGATGCCAGCCGTTCAATCCATGCCGTGTGTCGTCCTCATGCTAACTCTGTAATCAGCTCACCTGCGTGCATACTAAAAGTCAGCTACGCTGAGTGAGTTCTAGTTAATCGAACGCCATACAATACATACACATACATACATATCCGTAGATACATATCCATACTTCACTAGTTACCCTTCTGTTCTACATACACACTTACTACCATACATACACACATATTTATAACCACTAACCTCAGTCTACCGTGAGTACGTTCATAGTCCGCCGTCTATACCTGTACTCAAGGTCGTGAACACGTAAAAGGTCCGCGGTCCTTACCTATGTTCACCCTTTATGGTACGTGCAAGGTCCGCAGTCCTTCCCTATACCATCCTACATCCACAACACGTACAAGGTCCACAGTCCTCCCCTATGTTGCAACCTAAACCATAGCACGTACGAGGTCCGCAGTCCTCCCCTATGCTACCACAATACAACTACAGCACGTATAAGGTCCACAGTCATTTCCTATGCTGATGCCTATCTATAATACGTATAAGGTCCGCAGTCCTTAACTACGTTGTCGTCTATTATCTGTAACGCGTATAAGGCCCACCGTCCCTATCTACGTTTACGTCTATCATCTACTTTACGTATAAGGCCCGCAGTCCTTAACTACGTTTACATCTATCATCTACTTTACGTATAAGGCCCGCAGTCCTTAACTACGCCATCACCAGCCGAGTCTATGTCCGACAAAAGCTAGAGGGATTTGCCATCCTAACTTACTATGTCGAACGTAGAACTCACATACCATTCGTGTAACTGCATACACCTACTTCACATATACAATAATTACATCATAGCATAAGAACACCCTAGGCGTTCTTTACATCATTCATTTAACAACCATACCTCTTGTCGATACGTGCAATATCCGAAGATCGTTCACGCCCCGACAAGTATTCATTTGTAATGTTCATACATCTTCGATGTATAATATTCGTACCTTTATTTTTGACCTGACAGTACGCGCAATATCCGAAGATCGTTCGCGTACCGACAAGCAACCATTCATATCCATCACATATATCACATATGGCATACACTTATCACTTAGGATAAATGTATTAACAACACATCGAGTATGCACACAGCCCCGAAAACATAACACATAAATGGGGCTAGAAACTCACCTGAATACTGTTACGCTCTCCGTTAATAGTTATTCTCCTCTTGAGCTGCGCACGGCTAACTGTATAATATTTACACGTATCAATTACTGCTACTACTATTACTACTACTCATTTTCGATAACCGCCTTAACACATTTTCCATTAGGTTTTTAATTTATTTCATAAACGAACTTCACTTCAAGCGAATCTTGGAAACAACTTGGTTCTGGCTTGATTCGATCGAATAGGAACACGTTCGATCGAATACAACACGTTCGATCGAATAGGAACACGTTCGATCAAACAGGAACACGTTCGATCGAATAGGAACACGTTCGATCGAATACAACACTCATTCGATCGAATACAAAACTTATTCGATCGAATGAGTTGGAGACCATTCGGTTGCTTCCCTATTCGGTCGACTGGACTTGTTCGATCTACGCATTCGATCGAATGGACTGATTCGATCGACTGGTTCGATCGAATGAGTCTGATTCGACTCCTTCAAGCTGGGCGACGGAGAAACCCACGGGTTTTCCAGATTTTCCAGATTTTTGACCCAAAATCGAAGTTTTTGACATGGAAATGCTCGGGATTGAAAGGGCTATCGATTCCTAGTACTTTTAAACACAAAAGCTTGCATTTTGACACCAAAACAAGGCGGTTTCTGACCCGAAAACTCAAGTTACGTTTTTGCTCGCTTTGAGGCCGAAATGGTTATGAAAACGGATGATTTTCGAGAGGGACTTACCAAAAACGATTAGGAACAAGATTGTGGACTCGGATTTGTGATTTGAGAACTTTCTCTCTCTAGCTTCTCTCTCTAGAAAAGAGAGTGTTTGGGTGGGTGTAAGTGAAGGAAGATGGTGAAAAATGGTGGAAGTGTCAAGAACTTTCGTTTATATACTACGGGTTTGGTTAGGCTCGGGTTGGCTTCCTACGGGTCGAGGCAGGCCGAGTTCATAAAATAACTAAGCCCAAGACCCGTTCCTTACTCGACATTAATAATTAAAAAAAAAAAACGCGAAATCACTAACACCACTTTCTTTATTCAACATTATAAATTTTAGGATGTTACATTATCAATCTAGGGTTAAGTTAGGCATCATTAAATAAGACCATTTTTTTTATCTTAATAGTATATCTTTTACATCCTCTGTTTTTATCATTGTCTTTTTTATATGTTAGGTTCTTAAAGAAGGTCAAATCATTCAAGCGGGTAAATATGACGAACTTTTACAAGCGGGAACCGATTTCAACACATTAGTTTCAGCTCACCACGAAGCTATCGAAGCAATGGATATATATAACCACTCTGATGACGAGACTGATAATGACCAAGACTTGATAAAAAACTGTCACACATCTGGAACCAGTATGAACACAACCACACAATCTCCAAATGAAAAAGAATCGATCACGGGCCAAAAAGCCCTTATAAAAGAAAAAAAGAAATCAAAACGCTCACGTAAAAAACAACTGGTTCAAGAAGAAGAACGAGAGCGCGGTAAAATTAGCATGAAGATTTACTTGTCTTATATGGGTGCAGCATATAAGGGGTTATTAGTACCTCTTATTATTGTTGCACAAACATTATTTCAAGTTCTTCAAATTGCTAGTAATTGGTGGATGGCGTGGGCCAACCCGCAAACCGAAGGGGATACGGCTCGGGTTAGTAATTTGGTGCTGATTGCGGTTTATATGGCACTTGCGTTCGGGAGCTCGTGGTTTATATTTGTTAGGGCGGTTTTAGTGGCTACATTTGGTTTAGCAGCTGCACAGAAACTATTTGTAAAAATGCTTCATAATGTTTTTAGGGCACCAATGTCGTTCTTTGATTCGACTCCAGCAGGACGAATACTGAATCGGGTGTGTTTAAAGTTTGAAACTTTTTTATAGTTTAGGTTTTTTTTTACAAAAGGGTTATTTTCTTTTTCATTTTGTTGATCTTTATGGGATCTTTATGGGTTTTCAGGTGTCGGTTGATCAAAGTGTTGTTGATCTTGATATTCCTTTTAGACTCGGTGGATTTGCGGCAACAACAATCCAGCTTCTTGGTATAGTTGGGGTGATGACTCAGGTGACGTGGGAAATCTTGCTTCTTATTGTCCCGATGGCAATCACGTGCTTGTGGATGCAGGTGAATAATTTATATATTAATACTATTGTCTAGAGGTTTAATTTTCGTCTTGTTTGCTCGTGAATGGGTCAGCTTACATTTGCATAAAGTAATGAACTAATAACATTTACCTTATGCTTTATTTATTCAGAAATACTACATGGCTTCATCAAGGGAATTAGTGCGTATCGTTAGCATCCAAAAATCTCCAATTATTAATCTTTTTGGGGAATCGATTGCGGGGGCAGCCACCATCCGAGGTTTCGGGCAGGAAAAAAGGTTTATGAAGCGGAATCTTTATCTTCTTGATTGTTTTGCCCGCCCGTTTTTCTGCAGCATCGCAGCTATCGAATGGCTTTGTTTACGCATGGAGTTATTATCAACTTTTGTCTTTGCTTTTTGTCTCGTCTTATTAGTGAGTTTCCCGCGTAAAGCTATAGATCCTAGTAAGTATTTTCACTAATTTTCATTTACGTTATTATGGGTCCTTCATTGATATGAACATGAAGATTAACCAATTTTGGTTTACTTATTACAGGTATGGCGGGCCTGGCGGTAACTTACGGTTTGCAATTAAATGCTCGTTTATCACGGTGGATACTTAGCTTTTGTAAGCTTGAAAACAAGATTATTTCTATAGAGAGGATTCATCAGTATTGCCATATCCCGAGTGAAGCTCCACCCGTCATTGAAGATAGTCGCCCCCCATCCTCGTGGCCCGAGGAAGGAAAAATTGAAATTGTAGATCTGAAGGTATTTTTCATTAGTCATTTAGTCCTTAAATAATATTTATTGAGATTTATATGTTTATAAGATTGATTTTTTTACATATATTTAATAGGTTCGTTATAAGGAAAATTTGCCTGTGGTGCTTCGTGGTGTGACGTGTGAATTCCCGGGAGGGAAGAAAATAGGGATTGTTGGGCGTACGGGAAGTGGTAAATCGACGTTAATTCAAGCATTGTTTCGACTCATCGAACCTGAAAGTGGTAGAATTGTTATAGATAATATTGATATTTCAACAATTGGGCTACATGATTTACGTTCTCGACTCAGTATTATACCACAAGATCCTACTTTATTTGAAGGGACCATTCGGGGCAACCTTGATCCCCTTGAAGAGCATACAGATCAAGAAATTTGGGAGGTTAGATATTTTTAATTTCAAATTCTTGGATTCTTAAAATATGATGTTAAACATTCTTAAATAAAATCTGTTATACAAGATTGATTATTTGTAAAAAAACATGCAATAGCTTCCAAAAAAACAAATGAGTTTTGTTAAATTAGATCAATACCTTCAATCTATATGTGATGATGACTATAATGGAAAAACAAGTAATTTTAAGTTGGAAACTTCAAAAATAAAGTTTGTAATTTCTATGGGTTATTTGAAACGGGCTTATGAAATAGAAACTTAGTACTTCTAGCCGCATATTTTGAACAAAATAACAAATACAAACTGTGAAAATTTTGAAATATCAAAATTCCGATGAAAATAAACACATTTTTTTTATGAACAGGCACTTGATAAATCTCAACTTGGAGATACGGTTCGTGAGAAGGAGCAAGGGCTTGATGCACCGGGTATGTTTGACATGATAATTTGAACTCTAATCTAAAAGCTGTAGATAATTATCAATTAATGTAGGGGTAACAAAGGTTATGGGCCAGGTGGGTTGGGTAACGGGCCAAAATGCACCTTTTTTGCTGAATGGGTCAAATTGTGTTGACCCAAAATATGCCCCCCCCCAAAAAAAAAAAAATCAGTTTTTGTAAGAATATAGTGTGTAAATTATTACAGAAGTTATTGCTAAGTTTTTATTAAAAAATAATTTAGGAGGTTTTATATTTTAAAAGTACGTTTAAGCTAATTTGGTGACAGTTTATGGTTCAGGCAGGATTGATGTATAATATACGATTACGAAAGTTATATTATTTCAATAATGGTCAAGTTTATTCTAGTAAAGTAATTTAAGAGGTTTTATGCATTAAAAGTACTCTGACTTTTGCTCTGTTTTAAGTATTTGTTTGGACCCGTTTGACACGTTTTCTTTTAAGCTAATTCTTTATCATACCCAAGTTGACCGGTTAGAAATAAAACGTAACCTGAATCAACCCGTTTATAAATGGGTCAAAATTGCCACCTTGTTAACATCATTTTTGAGCACACTAAAAATAAAAAGATAATCATTCTGAATTTGTGTTTTGTTATGCGATTCTTGCAGTTTTAGAAAATGGCGACAATTGGAGTGTGGGCCAACGGCAGCTTGTTTCACTTGGCAGGGCGTTACTGAAACAGGCCCGAATCTTGGTGCTTGATGAAGCAACCGCTTCAGTTGACTCAGCCACTGACAATCTAATCCAAAAGATTATTCGTCAAGAATTTAAGGATTGTACTGTTTGTACTATTGCTCACCGTATTCCTACTGTCATCGATAGTGATCTTGTTCTTGTTCTTAGTGACGGTACGTGTTGACTTCTTTTGGTCAACCAAAATTAAATGCCCCCATAAAAAGGACAAAATATTTTCAGAACATGTGAAACATTCGGGTTGACCTAGAGATGGTTTGGGCCGAAGACAGGTAGTTTTTTTAGGTTGAAATGGGTCGGGTTGGGCTGACTTAGCACTTTCGGTCCAAAACATTTAATTTGTTTTATAAGAAATTAGCCCGTCAAATATTATTAAAAAAATTACCCTTTTGAGAGTTTTGAGATTAAAAAAAACGGGCCGGGTCATGTTGGGTTGACTTGGCACTATTTTATAAAAATTAATTAACCTTTTTAAGGAACAATTTAGGATATGTAAATAGTTTTGACTTTATTGACTATTAACCATTTGACCAATTAACTCTTTCATAAATTTAACTGTTCCTATCCAAAAGATCCCGCATTAGGTTGCTTGTTGATCAAGAAAACTTTTATCATATGTATATATAATAACGATGTTTTACGCGTGTTTTACAGGGCAAGTTGCAGAATTTGATTCTCCAACTCGACTATTAGAAGACAGGACATCAATGTTTTATAAATTAGTAATGGAATACTCGTCTAGATCAAGTGGCATCCCGGATTTTTGATACAAATGGTGGGCCCAGATACACCTTTTAACCAAGAACCGTGGAAGTGGGACCCTACTGCATGAATCAAATCAAACTCAACCCTGCTTCTGTTTTCCGAGCTTTATGTTGACCAAAGTCAAAACCGGTGCCAAAGAGGTTTGTAACACGAAAACGTGCCAAAAAGGTACACGCTAGAGAACAAAAACCGTTGTGAATTGTGAGATTCAAATGTTGTTAAATGTTGACATACTTTGTAACATAAATAATCTGGTTACGAAACCAGAAAGATAGTGTTATTTTTTGGTAATTATTAGTGAAAAGAAGCAATGGGAAACAATCTTTTTCTTAAAACGAAAATGCATAAGTTATGTTTTTTAAGATGATTTTGGTCAAATTTCTTCAAAATGGTTCATCACGAGGAGATTTGAAAGTTAGTTTTAAATAGCTTTTGTCTGTGATTATCTAACCATTTTCTAATGATTTTGTTGATTTTTTGACTTCTTGAGAGGTTTTCGACGGCCAGGATCGCTTTCTTGCTGTTTGTATGTAAATACAAGCGTGTTTTGTTACCGACATTTGATGTTTTTTTGAATGCTACATAAGATGGATGGCATGCTTTTATACTTGTATGTTATGTTGGTTTTAGTTGACTTTAAATAGTCAAAAGGTAGAATTGATGGCATGCTTGATTTGTTCTGGGCCATATCCACTTTATATATTTAGATAGATACTTTTGTAGTTTGGTTCTAAAGGCATATTATCAAGATATGGTACTTACAAGTATTACATTTCTTTTTAAAGTATGATGCTTCATATCACATCGTTTTTACTGTATAACATTTTCTCGCCATACAGGAGTAGGATACATTAACTTAAAAACTCCCATTAAGATTGTTGTTTGTCTTTATTCTGATATATTCGATGACTGTCGTTTAGTTGATCTGTAAGTAAACTTTCGAAACCTGGTTGTTGCATTGACGAAATTTGGATGTGTTTGTAATCTTGAACATTGTGGTTAGTCTTTGAAAGTTCCAACTTGGCATATGTATGTCATTGATTCAGGATCTTCACAAATGTATCTTGCCTCGAAGGCTTGAACCGGGTCTTTGATTATCTATGTACTTTGTACGTCTAATCCATAACTCCACATGTAAATCAACTTTCTCTTTAAAACGCACAAATGAAGAAAACCATAAACGGAGTTTTGTAGATTCAAACAGACTTCATCTTTGTAAAACGCCTAATATATAAATGTGAGATTTTTTTTAACGACATTGTGTAAGTTTGATAGTCACTGTCAGAGTGTCAGGTGTCAATTAAAAAGAATTACAGCCATTTTTAAACTTATGTTAAAAGTTTTGGGTGTTATAAATTTATAATATGCATGGAAAGATGAACGTTGTTAGGAACATAGAACATTCTCGAAAAAACAGGAAGAGTGTTGGAACTTGGAACATTGCTATCTTTTGATGATTCATCGAGTGTTCATAACAAGTGTCACTCTTTACTTAAGATTGATATTAAGTTATTAACGTCAGAGTATAGGTTCCAAACAAAAATATAACGTAAGGTTTAATTTATACAATAGCCACCCTTTAACTAGGTAGTTTGACATACAATATATATTGTATATCAAAACAGAAGACAAATGAACAGCAACAAGCTGCGTTGCTAGTATGTTTAAATTGTAAAACCAAGTCTTTTATAAGCTACGTTGATTGATCTTTGAGTCATAATATTATTATACATAAAATGTTGGACTCTACTAGGTACCTCTTCAACCTCTGACGCAAGAAAACCAAAAGTATCAAATGCAAATGGTATAAACATGCGTTAGATGTCAAGACATGTTTTTCATGTTTGATCACTTTGCATTAATCAACTTTAATAGCCGTTATTGTTTGAATTTATTTTCAACTATGACATTTAAAAAGCACGGCTATTATTTAAATAGGTTATAAGTTGTAAATAGGGGTGAACATGAAAATCGCAAAAAAAAAAAAAAAAAAACTGAAACCCAAACCAAAGTCGAAACTCAAATAAACCGATCTGAATACTTATTCGGATTATGTCGATATGAATATCCGGATAACTAATTTGGATCGGATATGAAACTTTAAGAAATTCTGATTGTTTGGATTATTCAGATTTTCGTTTTATCATAACAAACAACTTGTTTTTTGTGGTATTTTCCGGTTTTTTTACCTTTGTTTAGACTATTATTTGAAGTTTGAACTTTAAATTTGTTTCAAGACTAATTTGTATTTTCCGGTTTATATGTTTATTATGATTTCAAACGGGTAAAAAAATGTTTGGGCCAAAAGCTAGGATAATTTTATTACTCGGTTGTTTTCAAATTATCCGGGTTTCATTCGAATCCGATCCAAATTGAATTCATTCGGATCAGATTTCAAACATTATCCTAAAATTCCTAAATCCGAATAATCCATAATCCGATCGTGGCAAGTCGAAGGTTTAGTAAGAGACTTGAGGTGACAAAATGTTTAAATAAATAATAATATTAGGTTTAAGTTAACAAAACACAAGGTAGCTTTATAATATACAGAGACAGGCGCAAGTTAGAAACGACCTGACTGAGGGTTTTCTCATCGTCATCGCAAATCTCTGTCTTCTCCTTGGCGATTGGAAACGATGCAGACCGTTTCGAGGAGATTAGCTCGTGACAATTCAATTCAATCTCTCAAATCGCTATATCCTGTTTCCGATCGCTGTAATTTCATTTCTAGGGTTTCATTTCACTTATTTTACCTATTTGTTTGTTTGCATTTCACTCAACTTATGCAATGCAGATTACGGCGATTATGATCGGCGTTACGCTTCTACTCTCACCACTAAAGGTATCGGACATCTGGTCCGCAAGGGTACCGGTGGAAGATCATCCGTTAGGTATTTTTTTTTCCTTTCTGATTTTATTCGTTAAATTTGTTTATATCATATTAAGTTATGAGATGTTAGTTGAACTTAGAGATTTGTAAATCTGGTTAATATAGCTTCATTAGGTCTAGTAGCTGCTTAATTTAGGGATGGATGAACACTTTTTTTTACCGAATACTTGTACCATATCGGTATTAGTTTTTTCATGTTTTCGGTATTAGTACCGTACCGATTTCTTCCCTAGCTTAATTGTGAAGTTATTAGGAATGCCAGTTTTTGCTCACGAGTTCATTTTATCTTTTGGTTTAGCGTCATTATGCTTCTTTTTTTATATTATTTGAATACTAGTGTAGTAAGATATTTTAAAATGTTAAAGAAATCAGAATCAGTTGTATTTTTAAAGTGATACATAGAGGTGCATAAATGTGAAACATAATGTCTGCTGTCATATTGAGTTGCAAAACCTATACACCATCATCATGATCTAGAACTTATAATGCATGTTGTTTGGTTTAGATGCGTATCTTCATTGTAGTCTAGGTCTATGTAGAACTGTTTTCGTTTGATTACTCTGTTAGTTTCGTAGTTAAGAGACTTATAAATGGTGGAGCCGTGGAGTTGGTAATGACTGTGTAATGCTCTTCATCACATGACTCAATTATTCAATTTGGTATTTTTTTGATTTGCAGTGGCATAGTTGCTACAGTATTTGGAGCTACTGGTTTCCTTGGGCGTTACTTGGTGCAACAACTTGGTTAGTAGAACACTTAACATCAGTGTACTGTGTTCAAAAGTTATAGCAACATTTGTTCTCATTATACTTCTATATAAAGTTCATACTTTAGAAAATAGTTTTGCTCACAGTTCTCTAGCATAGCATATTACTGAACTATTTAACGGTTAACTTTAAGCTGAAGTTATGTTCTGTTTTGTGATACCTACTGACATAAATTCTTTGTATATCTGCAGCCAAAACAGGTTCACAAGTGTTGGTACCGTTCAGAGGTTCTGAAGATTCACCACGCCATCTCAAACTGATGGGAGATTTGGGGCAGGTAACGTAGAACTTTTATTATTCTCTAATGATTGTTAATGTTTGGTGCTAGATATTCACAATTTCGCACTCCCTTTTATCTCACACAGATTGTTCCCATGAAATACAACCCAAGAGATGAAAACTCAATCAAGGCTGTCATGGCCAAGGCAAATGTTGTGATTAATCTCATAGGTAAATGTTTAATATCTTCTTGTTCAATTTTCTTATGTAGATGTTGAAATTGCTTTTGACATTGCAACTGTTTTTTACAGGAAGGGAATATGAAACCAGAAACTATAGTTTTGAGGAAGTCAACCATCATATGGCTGAAAAACTTGCCAAGGCAAGTATTAGTGTGGCAGTTATTCTTGTGTTATACTGTTTTTGTTTATTTTCTTTTCTGTGACAACTTTTTGTTTATTTTATTTTCTATGACAACCTTTTGTTTATTTGTCGTCTAATATAATATGTATTTCGTATGCAGATTTCTAAAGAACATGGTGGAATCATGAGATTTATACAACTCTCTTGCTTAGGTGCATCTAAATCGTCTCCTTCTAGAATGTTCCAAGCTAAGGCTGCTGCAGAAGAATCCATCTTTCGTGAATTGCCTGAGGTAAATAACATATCTGATTTGTGTAAATATATTAAATAGTTAAGCTTCAATGATTTGTCTGTTTTCAGGCCACAATACTGAGACCTGCGGTGATGGTCGGTACAGAAGATCGAATCTTGAACCCATGGGCTCAATTTGCTAAAAAGTACAACTTTCTTCCAGTAATCGGGGGCGGTTCTACCAAGTATGACTGTATTTAATTTCATTCATATAAACTTCTAAATATTAATTTAATCGAATCTTATGGTGACTTATTTTCTATATGTGTTGTTTACAGGATTCAACCTGTGTATGTTGCTGATGTTGCTTCTGCAATTGTTACGGCTTTGCAAGATGATGGTAGTAGCATGGGAAAACTATATGAACTTGGTGGGCCTGATGTTTATACAATCCGTGAATTGGTGACTCTAAACTCTATTGTCTCCATGATTTTTTGCATAGTTTTCTTTTTTGTTTTCTATTTAAAGTAAAAAAAAATTGTCAAAATTTCTTATATCTATGTTTTGCAGGCTGAAATTATGTATGAAGTGATTCGAGAATGGCCTCATTATGTTAATCTTCCTTACCCTGTTGCTAAGGTATTTGAGTAATAGTTTCATCGTTATGTTAAAATCTCTGTGTAAGTAATTATGAATCAAAACACTATATTTGTTATTAAAATGCCTTTTAAAAGCTACTCCATTAAGTGGACCATCATGATAAAACTCTATAAGGCAAGTATAAGGTAACCAAATTATGTCTCCATGTCATATATGTTTCTTGCCCAAAACAAAGGACTTAAATCAAGTTTTAGCTACAGGGTCAATTTCTTAGGTTTCCATGGGATCTTGCATAATATCATATTTACCAAACCAAAAAAAAGTCAAATATACCCATTCAGAATACTTAATATTTAACATTTACCTGTTTCATTATATATAGTTTATAGTATGATGATTATTCCCTTCTCTTTTGTCGTACACTCTTAACTCTCCTATTCTGTTTTGCCATGCTTTTTAGTTTTACCCGTTTGACCTGTTTGTGATAAAAATATAACCCAAGTTGTTGATTGATTTCATTCTGATGTGAATTTATCACAGGCAATCTCAACACCTCGAGACGTACTCCTTAACAAAGTTCCTTTCCCATTACCCTCACCAAGTATCTTCAATCTGGATATGATTAATGCTTTTTCTTCAGATAAACTCGTCTCAGAAGATGGTTAGTGTTTCAAGCCTTACTTTTGTTAACTAGTTACCGAACTCCACATCAGCACCGTATTACAAAAAAAGTCAACATGGTCAAAGTTATCAACACACCCATCATTTTTGAAAAGTTCATTGGTTTTATGGCTGAAAACAAATTTCATTACTTTCAATATAACATTCCACTGATTTTAAATGGCTATGTTTGTGTTTGTAGCTTTAACATTCGATGATCTCGGGATTGTGCCACATAAGGTGAAGGGATACCCTATTGAGTACCTTATCCAGTACCGCAAGGGTGGGCCCAACTACGGGTCTACTGTCAGTGAAAGAGTTCCTACAGAGCCTCCTTATTAAGTTTTTTTGTAACTGGATATTTAAATTTGTAAAACTTGGTGCTTGATCCAACTGGTACCCTGAGGTATGTTCTCCCATCTGTAAATAACGGTATTCGGACCCCTCGTCTACTTTTATAGTAGTAGTAATCATTTGGCATTGTAAAAAAATCAGGTTTCCAGGTGCATTAGTTTTCCCCAAGACAGATCGAGGAATAAAAAGATTTCAAGTCTTTTTTCTTGAAAGCGTTGGATGGTTTTGTATAATGAATCTGAATCTGTTTTCCTTTAAAATTTAGAGAGAAGCATGTTGTTTGAGGACTAACTTTGCTTCGTGTATTTGGAATTGTTAAATATAATCCAGATAATAAAACTGGTCAATTGCTTTTGTTATATTAGTGGGGTGTCTGGGATTGCTGTTAACATAAAGATCCTTTTTATTAGTGGCGGCATCGAGATTCATTTGTTTATAAACGAGTTGGTTTGGACAATTGTTTTTGATTGTTTATTTGTGTCAACTTAAAATAACATGACACTCAGTTATTAACTTGAAATGGGCTCAAATGGTTCAGCAGTCAGCATGAACTTCCGCAGTTGTCGTGACCACCTACCCATTGGCGCAGACTCTGCCATTAACACCACTGCCTTCGCCACTCAACGCCACTTGCACTGGCCTTTCACAGCCTATAGTCACTAACCTCCATACAAAATATAGCTTAACCTATTTTGCTGTCTTTTTTCTTAAGATGATTCATTAAATCTGAGCTCATTTTGATTTAGAACCTGTTTAATCTGAATCAAGTCGATCGTTTTTTTATTTTATTTTAAATCAGTTTGTTTTGATTCGAAGCCTGCTTGGGTTGTTACTCAATTTGCCTGGCTTAATTTTTATAAGTAAGGCTATCCATTTTTAAGGTTCTAGGTAGTTAAAACTTACCAAAGGCTTTTAGCCTATTGTAAAATTGGTTTTTCATTATCGTATGGGTGAGAGTTCGAGTCTTAGGCACCCAGGGCGTTCACAAGATGAGAGTCTGGCTCTGTTTGGGTTCACAAGATCGGTGCCGCAAATGCCCAAAGGGTTCATGGGATGGGGGCTCGGGGGTTCACGAAACCATTCAAGATGAGGGGAAAATGGGGGGAAACTTTTATGGGAAGCATGGGGGCTCAATTGATTATATGGATTCATTTGAGTTAACATGGGTTGAGATGAGATGACAATATCATATTGATTGGATTAATGGGTTCAAAAGGGTTTCAGGATGAACATTGAAACGAATTTAGGAGTAGCTTAGAGGATGTGTGGTAGCCGTTCGAAAATAAAATAGAACTTCTAAATATAATCAAACTAGTAATTATCAATAATTAATTGTGGTAAGATCTATTAGCATGCATTTGTGTATATTTAATACATGGTACCGGCATGTCACAAGCCCCACTGCATTTGGAACTGAACAACTAATTCCATTTGTACATATATGGAAAACAAAAATGTTATTATCTATCTGAAGATTCTAATTTATTTAAGCCATTTTAAAATTAATATTCGTTTTTGGCTTTCAGCGCCTCCACTAAAAGTTTTGATATTATTATTTTTTTAATAACTCGATTAAACAATACATTCTAAGGGCTGTTTGATAGACTTAAATGATTTTATTAAAATGCTACATCTAAATCAGTCAGCATTAAGTATGTTTAGTTTATTAAAATGACACATCTGTCAAACCTCTTAACCATTAAGCTTCAAACTGATATTTGGATGAAATTTTTTACCTTTTTGCCCATTCACATGTGTTCATAATCCTTAGTTTGTCATTACGCACAACATCCTCAACCCGCCACCAAGGTCAACATACTCAACACTAACTTGGCTAAGAGTCCTTTAACCATTCAGATCTCTTACTAAGTCAGTTATTTACTGAAGCAGGGGTTGTCAAACAACATCTAAGATTATAACGAGTTGTTACATGAGGAAATGATCAACCCTAACTGTCCAACTCGGTATTGTGTTGTTTAAGATTTAATATCATAACATTATTATTAATTTGTTATTTGAGACATTTAACAATACAAGACATCAAAATTCAAATATTTTTAAAATAAATTGACTATAGTCATAGTGACTATCAATCTATAATTATTTATTTATGATTAATCACATTTCATGTGGAAACGAGGAGCAATTCACGGCGTACCTTTTGACACCGGTTCTAGACAACAGTACAAGAGTCACATGTGTATTTTTATCCAAAACAACGTACTCTACTGATGTTCAATTTACTCTTACCAAGTAGTTGATGTTAATTCACAACCTCATCAATAATTAGTGATTTTAACTCTAATTCAAAATCTGTTAAATTACGTCAATGTAGGACCCACTTAAATTCAAGAAATCAGGTTAATTTACACTTACCAAGTAGTTGATGTTATCGACTTTCCCCGATTCTAACATGTTCCCTTCTTCAGAATCAGATAAGGAAACACGTGCATAACCGAAGAACGATAGTATCTAAACGGATATTCAAGACATATTAGCCTCACAAATGAATGTTATAATTCTAGAATTGATCTATTGCATTAAATGCTTAACAAAATGCTATTGGAAATTGCTATGAGTTTGTACAACTCATGGAAAATTAATTGCATGAAAACCATCGTTAGTGGGAATTTACTATTAGTAGTAAGCTTCTATTAATTATTAGTGGTTGGTTTAAGATATAGTTAGAAATTCGAAACACTAATATGCAACAAACATGACGTTTATTTTGTTAAAAAAAGTAATGTTTGATAAGATGTCTAGAGTCTAGACACAAGTCTACCAACAAAAAACAAGTTACGCATGTCATTTTCATTCTTTTAAACATGTGCCCCATTTTGGTCTCACAAACCAAAGACAAACGAAGAGATAAAGAGAACATATGGGACAAACATTAATTCATTGATAAATGATATCTAGACCCAACTCCACCAATCAAACAAGAACTTGATAACAAATAATATGCAACCAATCTTTCCTACACTCATTTTGAATCACAGAAGATGAGAAGAAGAAAAAAAAGCATGGGGCCAAACATTAGTTTTGGTAATAATAACTAGACCCAATTCCACCAACCAAACAAGGTAAAATTACTACACTCTTAACCTTGTAGTTTCAGTCACACAAATATACCCAAAACTATAGATCCCGAAAGTATAATCGGCTACTAATACTACTAGAAAACGAGCATCCTCGATGACATATTATTGACTGTAAGATGTCAGTAGAAGTTCGTTACTGATTCTTCCGTAAACATTCAGTTAGTGATATTGTGAATGTAATTTCTTAATTGTCGCGGTTTCTACTCTTGCTAATAGTTTAGCATATTCTTTGTTATTACTTGGGTCCTGAATCATAAAGAGATTTTACTCGTTAGTGCCAATTAGACGGTCTATGGACTTTGGTTTCTCTCCACGGTGCTTTTAGACTAATATGTTTCATGTTACGTCAATTCAAACTTGCTCAGTAACTACCACTAATCATAGTCCGTAATCTGTCGTAGGAGTGTTCATCGGGTCGGGTTTTAATTTATTCGTGCTATTTGAATTTAAGTTTTTAAAGATTCGAGTTCAAATAAGATAAGAAAAACCAATTCAAATAAGCTTATTTGATTCCCGTTCAAATTTAGGTTTACTCAAATAAACTGAATTAGCAAAAATACTACAAGAAAACTATAGAAAGTTTTAAAGGAAAATTAAACTCAAAATTTATTAAAAATATATATAATTCGAATTTGGTACTCAGGAAGGTGGTTTGAAATTCTCAAATTCGAATTCGATTCGAACCAAATTCTTGGTTCGAAATGGACTTGATTCCTATAGCCCAGGTTTGAATTCAAATTCAATGTGGTTCAAATTTTGGGTTTTTTCGAGTATGTATCAGATAAATGATAATGATTACTCCTAATATGTTGTTGAAGCTGATGTAGGTGTCTAGTAGATACACTACCCATGCCGTATTTTTGGACGAAGTATCACTGACATATAACCGACGGCACCTTCATCGATTTACATGTCATTTATGTGTTTGCCTTTCAAGACTAACTGAATAAGCTTGGACAACTACCAACTCATCTAAGAAACATAACATGTGTAAATAGTCAAAACGTAGTTAAATTAAAGTACAATAATCTAATTCATTTATCGTCCGAATAAATACATAAACGAATAATCCATTAAATGGTGTTTGTAGTTGAAGGCACACATAATGCTCGGGTCTACATCGTAATGAGGCACATGCAAGCGCATCAACTTCGACATCAACAAGTAATAGTTGCACTTTAATCTAACTAGGATCCAACAAATAAGATCTAGTCACGTCAAATTAACCCTCAACTACCCTAACTACTGACACCACTACCTTGAACCACTTGAAGCCATAACCCGTGAAGCCTATCTGAGTGAGTAGCAACGATTTTATCATGGTCATTTAGATACTCGCACGCGGTACCCGAATTGTGCCCCGAGTCCCCTAAGGTTGTAAGGGGCGTCATCGGCCAACCAATTCTGGTTTATGGGGTAATTCTTCAACACCACCCCTTATGATTCAACAAACTCATTCGAGGAATGAATTGATGTAGATTTGATTGGTCGTTTGTAGTAGCCATATAATGGTAAAAAAATGCCATTAACAGGATTGAGCATGGGCCTTTTTTATTTCATTATGACTCAAACTCAAATCTAAAATTAAAAATATTTGTTTTCAGATTTATAATTTGATTGGTTTCGGTTAAAACGATTTAGTTATTGAAAAAGTTCAATAGACTCGGTGATTGGTAACGAGATGAGCTAATTTAACCATAGTTGGCTTTTCAATTTAATCAAAATTTGGCTAAATAAAAACAAAAAAAACTTATAAACGCGAAGGGTTCAAGTAATACATTATTCAAATCAAATTGTCTTTGACCAAGTGGTATCAAAATATTGGATAAGATTTCGTCTTTTCAAATAGTAAAGGTTCGAATCCCATTCATGACAAAAATAAACTAAAAACGTTGTTAAGAAAAACCGTAGAATCAAACCCTTAGTATATCAATTCACTAGGTTGTGTAAGCTTAATTTTTTATTATTTTAATTAATTTTAATATTTGTTTTTTTTTCTAACCCATATATATAGTAAAATCAACATGTGCAATTATCATAACTGACTTGAAGTTATGGAACATTTTGAATTAACTAGCAAATGATTGAGTAATGTCGGATAATGCCTGTCACACTTTAAATTTATTTCGACCTCTAAATTCCTTGAAATTAATTATTTGTGTTTTTTTTTCAGTTCGAAATCAAATCAACTTTTAACTAATGAATAAACATTTTAATAAATAATTGTTTACTAAGATATAAATCACTTTTACAAATTCCATCATATAACTTGCAACAAACAACATGAAACGTTTACCGTGTAACATATAATTCATAATAACGGATTTGTTGGGTTTCAACGGTGGTTGTAAACGAAAACGGACAAACCTTTTTAACCCGTTTTAAAGATTTCGTTTAATAGTTATTAATCAATATTAATAAACATGGATATGTAAACGAACTATAAAAACGCAGCGGAACGATTAAACGATTAACCCGAACCAAAACCGAAAAACCCAAAACCCGGATCCGATTACAACTATTGTACGAGTACGATAAACATAAATAAATCAACCATAGATAAGGTAGTCGATATACCTCGGTTATCGAAACCGGGAAGACACCGAAGGCTAACGAGATGAGTTAGATGACACAATCAAAGAACCCACGACAAATCCGGCGAGATCTGCGGACAACAGCGGCTGACGGCGGTCGGCGGTGACTTCCGGCGACGGCGACAGAAGCTTATGGTGACGGCAGAAAGCGGCGGACAGTGGCAGCACCAAATAGAACAGCAACAGAGCAGCAAACAACAACGGACTCAATCGGAAACAGGTTCGCCGGAAAAACGTGTCGCCGGAAAAAAACCAAGTGGCCGGAAAATCGCGGCTGAAGCTTTCAACAACACCGGGATCTATATTGAGCTGCGATGGTGCTTGCGGTTACTGAAGGATAAGAGGTGATGACTGTGTTAGGCGTGCGGCGGCCGGAAATGGCTCGCCGGAAAACCGTGCAGCCGGAAAACGGCGGCGGCGGCGGCTGAGTATGGTGGAGCTGCCAGGGTTTGTTAGTTGTGAGGTTATCTTCTATTAATAATATCATCATATACTATATATAGAATGATATCAGGGTTTAATCAAGTTAAACCAATTTGGGCTTGAGCCCAATTAACCAAACAAAGCCTTTAACCAACATCTAGTCAACCTAATTATTTGTTTCGGGCCTAGTTAACATTTAAGTAGGCCTTTATCTCGTCACCTCCGGTGTAACTCAGTCCGGGTCACATTCGGGTCGGTCGCGTTGACTTGACCCGAACCGACCATTAAATCCAACAGTTTCCCACTTTGACGGATTTGGGTCAAGTATCACAACGCTAACAACCAAAGGTGTTCTAGCTACACTTAGTTGTCCCCAACCAAATATGACATTTTTTTTAAATCCATAAACAAAGTATCTTGGAATACCTTATTGCAAGATAATGAATTTATAGTAATTGTTGTCATCTATCCTTTCTGTATAAGACATTAGTTGAACAATGAGACATGGATCAAATCAATCTCATACAGTGTTCAATTATTGTAGTTCTCGATATAGAGTCAAAGTGGTCCAATCAAACACACAGTTAGTTTGGGTGAGGCCTCACTCTTTACCAGTTTGAATCAACGAGGGCGCCAATATGTCTAACTGTTACATTTTAATGTAAGAGTACAGAATCCCATCTTGACTACAACTCCCACTGAACTCCAGAACATTCCCAACCAATGCCTTTATGGCTGGCAGTTACGCAACAGCGGTTGACATGATCAAAGAATATCCCTCGGTAAACGAAAGTTCTAATATGTATCTCAGGTCTAAGGATACTAAATGAGCATACTATTATCAAAACATCTTATGATCAAGATCCATGAAGATGATTTGATGCGAGTTACATCCAACGTTATTCATAATGAGGTCTGTGAGTTTGGAAGTCAACTGCTTGAGTCCAAAGTCAGAATAGTCTTAATTCAGAATCGCTCCCACGAGTCTGACCGACTACGGATAATTTAGAATACAATATTCACGGATTAAACGTATTAAAATGAACACAATTGTATTATTCAACGTTTGCATTTAACTATTAAATCAAAAGTGAACAGAATAGTACAACCGATTAAACGTTCATACATCCAAATACTAAATCAAAATAAATCACTAGCAAGTCTAAGCCCGATAGCATCTCTATGCTGATCATGCTTGTCCTGAGTCATCGGCTTAGTGAACGGGTCAGCTAGATTTTAATCTGTGTCTACTTTGCTTATCACGATGTCACCTCGTTCCAATATTTCCCGAATAAGATGGAACTTCCTTAAAATGTGCTTGGTTCTGTGATGAGACCTTGACTCTTTGGCTTGAGCAATAGCACCTGTGTTATCACAGAATATCTCGATTGGTTTGTGAATACTCGGAACCACATCGAGATCGGTGATGAACTTCTTCATCCAAGCAGCCTCCTTAGCAGCATCTGATGCAGCTATATATTCGGATTCGGTGGTAGAATCCGCCACTACACTCTGCTTGGAGCTCTTCCAATAAATAACTCCTCCATTGAGAGTGAAAACGAAACCCGACTGTGAGCAAGAATCATCTCGGTCAGTCTGGAAGCTTGCATCAGTGTAACACTTTACAGTGAGCTCCTCTTCCACTCCCCCAAACACCAAGAACATGTCTTTGGTCCTATTCAAGTACCTTAGAATGTTCTTCACATCAGTCCAATGGGCAATTCCAGGACTCTGTTGAAAACGACTGGTCATGCTCAAGGCATACGAGACGTCAGGTCTAGTACACAACATAGCATACATGATAGAGCCAACCGCTGAAGCATATGGAATTGCTTGCATACGTTTAGATTCAATGTCCGTTGTCGGAGATTGCGATTTGCTCAACACGGTTCCCTTAGTCATTGGAACAGCTCCTTTCTTGGAGTTTTCCATTGAGAAGCGTGCTATTACTTTGTTTATGTAAGTACTTTGAGTTAGCCCTAGAATCCGCTTAGATCTATCTCTATAGATCTTTATTCCCAGAATATATGCGGCTTCTCCAAGATCTTTCATTGCAAAACAAGATTCCAACCATTGCTTAACTTCCTTAAGCATAGGAATGTTGTTTCCAATGATCAGTATGTCATCCACATACAAGATGAGGAATGATATAGTGCTCCCACTAGCCTTTCTGTAAACACAAGGTTCATCTTCGTTTTTTGACAAAACCAAACTCTTTGATTTTCTCGTCAAAGTGAAGATTCCAGCTTCGAGATGCATGCTTAAGCCCATAAATGGACTTGTTCAATTTGCAAACCCTATTAGGATATTTTAGATCGACAAAACCTTCAGGCTGAACCATATAGACATCTTCAGAAAGATGTACATTAAGGATAGCGGTTTTGACATCCATTTGCCATATTTCATAGTCATAATATGCAGCAATGGCAAGCAATATCCTAATAGATTTGGTCATAGCAACGGGCGAAAAAATTTCATCATAGTCAACATCTTGAGTTTGAGTGAAACCTTTCGCGACTAGCCGTGCCTTGTAGGTTTGCACATTTCCATGCATGTCGGTTTTCTTCTTGAAAATCCATTTGCTCCCTACTGTCCGACTATCGGGGGTAGCTCAACCAAGTTCCAAACTTGGTTATCATGCATGGTTTGCATCTCTGCGTTCATGCCATCTTGCCATTTCTTGGATTCTGGATCCAAGATAGCAGATTTGTAGTTAGTAGGCTCGTCCCTAGACTCGGCTACTAATAAGATTTCGGGACCATCTAGATGACATAAGTATCTAGAATTTGGTACGGGAGTCCTACTAGTTCTGCGAACGCTTGTGTTCACGTCTGATGTGTCAGCAACAATAACTTGTTGATCAGACGCTCCAACCTCTTCAGCGGTTCTTTGTGATTCTTGAATCTCTTCAAGATTGACAATGTTACTTCCAGTTCCTTGATTAAGAAATTCTTCTTCAAGGAAGTGGCCTTTCCTCCTGACAGAAATCGTATTTGTATCAGGATGAAAGAAGTAATAACCGCTTTTGTAATAGTATCCGACGAAAATAACTTTTTCGCCGCGGGGATCAAGTTTGTCATCAGACTCACTTGTGATATAAGCATCACATCCCCATACTCTAAGATAAGACAATTTGGGTTTCTTTCCCTTATGCCATATCTCATATGGAGTTTTGTCTATCTTCTTAGTTGGAGCTAGATTGACAATGCGGGCGGCGGTCATAAGGGCGTAACCCCAAAAGGAGTGAGGCAAGTTAGTTCTACACATCATCGATCAAACCATGTTTAGCAAAGTTCGATTTCTCCTCTCGCTCACGCCATTAAGTTGGGGTGTGCCAGGCGGAGTGAGCTGTGAAACAATTCCATGCTCTTTTAGATGAGTGATGGACTCCGTGCTGAGATACTCTCCACCTCGATCTGATCGAAGTATCTTAATGGTTTTATCAAGTTGTTTTTCCATTTCGCTTTGAAACTCTTTGAACTTTTCAAAAGTTTCGTGCTTGTGTTTCATAAGATACACATAAGCGTATCGACTATAATCGTCGATAAAATAAACGAAGTATCTTTCATGGTTTCTAGTCATGGTTCTGAAAGGTCCACATACATCAGTATGTATGAGTCCTAACAGATCACTTGCTCGTTCACTTTTATTAGTGAAGGAGTCTTTGGCGAGTTTGCTAGCTAAGCAAGACTCACAATTGTTAAAAGAGTCCGGTCCTGTGGATTCAAGAATCCCTTTCGGATTGGAGTCTTTTAACTCTTGCCTTGCTTATGTGGCCAAGTCGGCAATGCCATAGAAAAGTATCATTGATGCTAGTCTTGATACGTTTTGAAAGATGATATACGTTATTATCAGGTTGAACATCAATCTCATAAATACTATTTCGAGGTTTAGCCTCAAAATAAAAGATATCATTTAAGTAAGCAGAAATAGCCATGCCATTAAGAACATACTTAAATCCTTGTTCAAACAACAACGAAACTGAAATGATGTTTCTGGTCAAGCCAGGAGCATACAAACAATTATTTAAAGGAAAAACTAGGTCAGATGGACAAGTAAAATGAAATACTCCAGTTGCCAGAACTGATACTCTCTTCCCATCTCCAACGATGAGTTCCATGTTGCCTTTATTCAGTTTCCTCCACTTCTCAGGCTCCTGCAAGACATTAACGATGTGGTAACCACATCCGGTATCAAATACCCATGTGTTGCTAGAGACAGTGAAAAGTTCAATAACGTATATGGAAATACCTCCAGAAGAGCCTTCACCATTGGCTCTCTTCTTCTTGATCTCAGCAAGGTATTCGGGGCAGTTTCTCATCCAGTGCCCCATTTGGTTGCATTTGTAGCACTTGCGCTCCTCAAAGGGCAGCGGCTTTTTCTTTGCAACTATCTTGTTAGTGTTGGTGGCAACCTTAGCAGCAACAGTAACTTTCTTCTTGCCTTTTCCCATAAAACCCCGATTCTTTGGTTTTGGCTTCTTGACACCAGCAGATCGAATCATCAGAACTTGATTGGTCCTAGAAGGAATGTTCATCTCAGCCGTCTTGAGCATGTTGTGAAGCTCCGGCACTGTCTTCACCCAACCATTCATGTTGAAATTCATTACGAACTGGTCGTATGAGTTGGGGAGAGAGTTGAGAATGAAATCAGATGCCATCTCATCTGGCATGGGATAATCAAGTTTCTTGAGCTGATCGATGTGCCCCTTCATCTTAAGAACATGAGCACTGACGGGAGACCCCTCTGCCATCTTGCAACTGATGAGTTGTTTCATGGTGTCGAAACGTTCTTGACGGGCTTGTTTCTGGAACATGCCCTTGAGTTGCTCAAGCATCTCATAGGCACCAAAGTCTTCCAAGCCTTTAGCAAGCTCAGAAGTCATGGTGGCTAGCATAATACAGGAGACCTCAGCTGAGTCATCCTTATGCTTGTTAAGAACTTTTCGTGCAGCGGCTGTGTTGTTTTCAGGCTCGGTTGGAACAGGTCCATCGAGAACATACATGCGCTTTGCCATGGTGAGAACAAGTATTAAGTTGCGGTGCCATTCGATGAAGTTGGTACCGTTCTGTTTATCCTTCTCAAGGATAGTCTTAAGGGCGTAGGGTGAAATTTCGTTTGACGAATCTGATTAATTAAGCAAAAGTAAATTTAATTAGTATTTTCGACGTTGTAGTCCCATTATTAATGACCCAATAACATTAATTAATTAGGAGTATGAGAATCTGGCTTCCAGTTATTAAAGATAGCTGTAGCACACAACATTAATAAGTGGTTAGGTAGACTGACAACGATTGTCAATTGTGAATAGAGCACAACTCTCGGTTATGAGGCCTATAGAGACAACGATTATCTGTATAGATACGTTTAGCCTCATCTTTGCCCACTTTAAGTCTCCAGATAGCTTTAGCACGTAACAGGAGAGTAAAGTAATAGTTGTCCTAGTACCGTGACGTGTGAAAGGGCCGGATGTGTCAACGAAGCGCTTTCACCTTGATGGGATATGCTAGAAAACAAGTGCGGTGCTGTAGCTCCAAACACTCGAATTTTCGCAGTATGCCTCAAGTGTAACTTGTAGTAGGATTGACATAAACTATTGGTTTTAAAATTGGGATTAATTTTAAAATTACCAAATAGAGTAAAAGTCAAATTTTACTGTATTTATTATCGAGACAAATAGATGAACCCTTTTATTATCGAGACAAATAGTAAAAGTCAAATTTTACTGTATTTATTATCGAGACAAATAGATGAACCCTTTCATCTCTCAAATAGACAAATAGATAACCTATTAAAAACTAAGTTTGTCGCGATATGACTAACCAATTTTAAGTTAATAGAAAATAACTTATTAGTTTTGGAAATCAAAACGTTTTTAATTTGCAAAACATAATTGGTTAATAAAATGTTTATTTCAAATTTATTTGGTATTAGGTCGGTGATATTATAATCCTATTATAAACAATCCAAGCAACCACAAATAGCAAATAACAATAATATGTAAATCCTTATGGCCAAAAGGTGATTGGTCTCGCTAGAGCCAATTAGGGAGACCGATCGGGTCAAGGGGTTCACAACACAAAACAACCACAAGGATGGACTTCTTCGTGCATCCCGTCATCTTGCCCGAACTCCCACTAACTCCAAGAAGTTCATGAGCTCGTCCTCGGTTATCTTCGCGTCTTCTTAATTACAAATTTATAAACTAACAATAATATGTCCTATTACAAATTTGAACCATCTTTATGGCCAAAAGAAAACCGAAAAATAAATAATAACCTTTTACAACTTTTGAACCAACCATATGGCAAAACAAGCTCAAACACCAAACACAACAAATAAACATAGGTCGGGCCGGATTTACATATTCAAAATAAACGAAATTCGGGTTGTTTTGACTTGGTCAAATAAAATAAACAAAACTTTGACTAACTCAAAATCACCCGAAAATAAATCTAGATCTATAAAATTTAAACGATTTAAAGTTTAAGATGTAGATCCTGTTTTAAACGAACCGGAATCGACTCGTACGTTGTAACCGCGGCTCTGATACCACTGTTGGGTTTCAACGGTGGTTGGGAACGAAAACGGACAAACCTTTTTAACCTGTTTTAAAGATTTCGTTTAATAGTTATTAATCAATATTAATAAACATGGATATATAAACGAACTATAAAAACGCAGCGGAACGATTAAACGATTAACCCGAACCAAAACCGAAAAACCCAAAACCCGGATCCGATTACAACTATTGCACGAGTACGATAAACATAAATAAATCAACCATAGATAAGGTAGTCCATATACCTCGGTTATCGAAACCGGGAAGACACCGAAGGCTAACGAGATGAGCTAGATGACACAATCAAAGAACCCACGACAAATCCGGCGAGATCTGCGGACAACAGCGGCTGACGGCGGTCGGCGGTGACTTCCGGCGACGGCGACAGAAGCTTATGGTGACGGCAGAAAGCGGCGGACAGTGGCAGCACCAAATAGAACAGCAACAGAGCAGCAAACAACAACGGACTCAATCGGAAACAGGTTCGCCGGAAAAACGTGTCGCCGGAAAAGAACCAGGTTGCCGGAAAATCGCTGCTGAAGCTTTCAACAACACCGGGATCTATATTGAGCTGCGATGGTGCTTGCGGTTACTGAAGGATAAGAGGTGATGACTGTGTTAGGCGTGCGGCGGCCGGAAATGGCTCGCCGGAAAACCGTGCAGCCGGAAAACGGCGGCGGCGGCGGCTGAGTATGGCGGAGCTGCCAGGGTTTGTTAGTTGTGAGGTTATCTTCTATTAATAATATCATCATATACTGTATATAGAATGATATCAGGGTTTAATCAAGTTAAACCAATTTGGGCTTGAGCCCAATTAACCAAACAAAGCCTTTAACCAACATCTAGTCCACCTAATTATTTGTTTCGATCTCGTCACCTCCGGTGTAACTCAGTCCGGGTCACATTCGGGTCGGTCGCGTTGACTTGACCCGAACCGACCATTAAATCCAACCGGATTATCTTGGCTTATAAAGTTAAAAGGATTGGGTGAGCACTAAGCACTGGAAAAGTTTAAGGACAATTATACATTAGTCTAAATGACGGAGTTTCATAGTGAATAAAAATAACTATTATGTAAACTCAAATTACGGTTTCAGTCTTTCCGGTTCGCTATAAATATACATTAAGTAATCACAACATTTTAGAGCTTCCAAGCTAATCTCGCAACATTTTGGTGATGTTTTCTATGATAATTTATATTAATTTTTTTTTTATTAGTTTTCATAAATTCCTAATGATGTCATCATACCTCCACATGGCCTAGCGTTATAACTTGTATATGGTCACCACCGACACTCTCCTCGGCAAACCGACATGTAACACCCCTACACGATGTACCACGCTATCTTACACCTTCCAACCTATCCTACGCCCCAGTTTCCTACAAGCTAACCTACGCACTTCCTGTTACTGCCACCAACAATTTACGTATTTATATATATATATATATATATATATATAAACCCCAATTCGTCATCAATCAATCAATCATCATATTCACATTCATCGCCTCCATCAAATCCTCCTGTAAGTATCATCATTCAATTCATCATCATCTCATAATCTGATTAATCTCTCGTTGACTCGATCTGATTAATTTTGACTTGCTAGATCCACCTGCATTCCGTCAATTCCGTGCCCTAATTAGCTTCACATAGATTCAATTCCGTTAATTCGTTAACTCTTATTATCACGTCATGTGTGTGATCTGTTGATCTGTTTAAATCTGATGAGACGCCGTTCACCGGTGACTCCATCATCTGATCACATGGAAAAAATGGTTAATAAATCACAACATTCCAGAATCTGTGTGTTAGGGTTTCTATGTGCATTCTTTTGGGGGGTATTATTGTACTTTCACTTTGTTGTTATTGGTGGTAGAACCTTTCAGGTCACTTCTATTTCATCTGATCCTAGGGTTAGTGTTTCAAATCCCGTTATCCATACCGAACCGAATGATATTAAACCCGAAATTAGGGATTTTGATATACCCCAACCCCAGAAATATGATCATTTGGTTACCGGTCCGAAATCGGAATCTGTAACTGAACAGAAATCTGATAGTTTGGTTACGGATTCGCAGTCGGAATCTGTGGTTGTGCAGACGTCTGATAGTTTGGTTACGGATCCGAAACCGGAACCTGTGGATGAACAGAAGTCTGATGATGGTAATAGGAAAGAACCGAAAGAGTTTGGGTTTATGAAGGCGTTGAGGACGGTGGAGAATAAGAGTGATCCGTGTGGTGGGAGATATGTGTATGTGCATGATCTTCCTTCGAGGTTTAATGAGGATATGCTTAAGCAGTGCAGGAGTTTAAGCAAGTGGACGAACATGTGTAAGTTCACTACGAATGCAGGCCTTGGGCCTCCGTTGGAGAATACGGAAGGTGTGTTTTCGGATAATGGGTGGTACGCGACAAATCAGTTTGCGGTGGATGTTATATTTAGTAACCGTATGAAGCAGTATGAGTGTTTGACTAAGGATTCGTCGCTTGCGGCGGCTATATTTGTGCCTTTTTATGCTGGTTTTGATATTGCGAGGTATCTTTGGGGGTATAATATATCCATGAGAGATGCTGCGTCGCTTGATCTTGTTGATTGGTTGCAAAAGAGGCCTGAGTGGGGGATAATGGGGGGTAAAGATCATTTTCTTGTGGCGGGTCGGATCACGTGGGATTTCAGGAGGTTAAGTGAAGAAGAGACGGATTGGGGGAACAAGCTTTTGTTTTTACCAGCTGCTAAAAACATGTCGATGCTTGTTGTGGAATCGAGTCCATGGAATGCAAATGATTTTGCAATTCCGTATCCAACTTATTTTCATCCGTCAAAAGATTCTGAAGTGTTTGCTTGGCAGGATCGTATGATGAACTTAGAAAGAAAATGGCTGTTTTGTTTTGCTGGTGCGCCTCGTCCCGATAATCCCAAATCGATTAGAGGTCAGATTATCGATCAATGCAAGGATTCAAAAGTGGGAAAGCTTTTAGAATGTGATCTTGGTGAAAGCAAGTGTCATTCTCCAAGTAGTATAATGCAAATGTTTCAAAGCTCGGTTTTTTGTTTACAACCACAAGGTGATTCTTACACAAGAAGATCAGCTTTTGACTCGATGCTAGCTGGTTGTATCCCGGTTTTCTTTCATCCCGGTTCTGCATACACACAGTACACTTGGCATCTTCCTAAAAACTACACAAAGTATTCGGTTTTCATCCCTGAAGATGATCTGCGCAAGAGAAATATCAGTGTAGAAGAAAGATTAAGTCAAATCCCACCAGAGCAAGTTAAACAAATGAGGGAAGAAGTTATTAATCTTATTCCAAGGCTAATATACGCTGATCCTCGGTCAAAGTTGGATTCTCATAAAGATGCTTTTGATGTATCCGTTCAAGCGATTATCGACAAAGTGACAAGATTGAGAAAAGATATGATTGAAGGGCGCACTAATGATGATTTTATTGAGGAATTAAGTTGGAAGTTTGCTTTATTAGACGAAGGTGAATATGTTGGTGTTCATGAATGGGACCCGTTTTTCTCAAAACCAAAACCGAATGAAGGAAACAGCGAGTCAGACGGGTCTTCAGCAGAAGCAGCAAAGAATTCTTGGAAAAACGAGCAAAGGGATCACTCATGAGTCATGAATTGATTCATTCAGCAGGTTGAAGATGTAATGAGGGTTAGTTGTGTTTGCTTAAATTAAATGTCAGTTGATACTTCATATTAGAGGTTTACTTGTGGCCTGCGTATTCTGTTATTGAAGCAGGAAACAGAGAAATCATAAATTTTCCACTAATATATAGTTTTTCTTTGTTTTGTCAGATTGTTGATTCTTTGTAATGATATTTATATAGTTACATGCTTTTTACATGAACTTTCTGTTTATCTTTTTATTGCACTTAAAACACATATGCCCAAATGAAAAGGTTTACATTTTTTACTTCTCTTTTGAGTTCTATCAGCTTAACTTAATCGCTGATGATCATGGTTTACTGGTTTCATCCTGCTTTGTACTGCTCTGATTCCCGACACGTTTGTTACCTATCTTTAATCGTAGGAAGTGGACACATGAAAACACTTACAAAAAGACCAAAAATCCAAGTTAAGCACGTTTCCGAGTAGCTATTGTATTCAGACATTTGACCTGTCAAATTACGCTTCCATGCACATAACTTTTTTTCTTCTAAATAAAATAAGAAAACATTGGTGGTAACCTTTTTGATTTTCAAACATTGCAAATGTGCACAGTTTAGAGTTGCCAGTTTGTGGAGATTCAGGTTTTTTGACTATGTTGTGGTGCCAGTAGGGAAGAAAGTTCTGAAATATGAGGTTTTTTAATCATTTCCAGACTGTAAACGTGTTCAGCACTACTTTTTGTTAGATAGAAAATCTAATTTTTGAATAGAAAACAATGACTTGTGACACTTGTCTATTGAAGATTTGATTGTATAAACTTTACTTGTTAATGAGTTAAATATGCATACATATCTAGCTACCAGAGTTGCAAACACGAATTCAAGTAACTTAAGCAAGAATGACCATGTTATGCCTATTTGTGTGTTATATCGATGCATCAATAAGTTGTTTACTTGTTTTGAGTGTGTTCGGAATTAGTTATCCGAAGCGTGTCTGATTATTCGTGAATGAAATAAGTTGTGCGAATTGCGACACGTGGCGTCAAGTCAGCAAATGGTAGGAAATCTTTTTGTGGGTATAATGGTGTTGTAGGCTAATATATATACAACACACAAACATATATAATAATATATAATAATGAATTTCGCCCGACAAATAATTGGCGCCCCCCCCCCCCCCCGGTCCCCAATTTCGCCCCACATTTCCCCCCGGGGGCGGTGTTGTAGCCCTTGTCGCCCACAATTCGCCCAAAGATTTTGCCCACTACGGGTAGTCTTAGGGGTGCTAGTGGTGAAACTAAAATCGGAAAAGTTGTGCGCAAATAAGTAGATAAACTGCAGCTAAGATGACAATACTATATGAGCTCCCGTTTGCTTTAGTAGAGCATGAGGGTTTTAGAAGGCTTATAGAAACAGTTTGTCCGAATTTTAAGATACCAAGTAGGTTTATGGTATGGCTTCAAGGGATTGTAGGAATTTTTTAAAAGAAAATGCGGATGCTATAGTTTTTTTTCCCTTTAGTCATACAAAAGGTTGTCTAACCCAGTTTTTAGAAAGAATATGGTGGTATCAGTATAAAAAGTATCATCGGCGATAATAGTTGGGATGTGATCCTCATACACCACCCCCACATGTCTATATGACTTGTATAGGCCTATACGGTCATATAGGGTACGAATGACTAATAAGGGAACAAAAAAACATCTTTTTGCAGCCTAAACGACCGTATAGACCTATACGAGCCGTATAGACAAATTTTCAGTGGTGCTATACAACACATGAAATGGTCGAAAAGAAGAACGTTTAATATTGCTAAAAATGTATGATGCAAGTCAGATAATATATAAAAAAAATGTCTATACGGCCGTATAGGCCTATACGATGCACTATAAACGATGGCCATAGATTGACTTAAATCAATGAACCTTTTGTGTAAGATCTAGTTTTCATCGATAAAATGAATTGTCATTTGATGTCCATGTGTCGGTGGTAAGACAAACTCTCAGTTTGCCTTTTTCCATTAAAGACTTTTAAGTTCTCTTTTCCCATAAAAAATTTCACCGTATTCCAATGTTGCAAAAGTCGCTAGGCGACCGACCCCCTTGGAGGGAGTACTCGGGGAGTAATCGGAGAGTGCTCGGACATAGAAAAAATAAAGAAAATTAATATTTGGTTATTATATATATGTCAAATATCATAAGTTTAATAATATTTATAACAAAATAGGTGAATATCAATATAAATAAAAGAAATACATTTTTAAATATAAAATATTCTAAAAATTACTAATCATTAATTAAAAAAATGATATTTTTTCTTTAATATTATTGAAATAACAATTATGTTTAATTTTTTTTTTAGTCAAAATCGGTCAAAGTTCACCGATAAGATGTAATTCTGGCTGAGGTTGACCACATTTGACCGATTCTTAGTAACTCGGTGGATTTACAGAAACTCGCCTCGGTGACATACCTTGTAGCGAGTACTCGAAGAGTACTCGGCCTTGTAATCCTACTTTTACAACATTGCCGTATTCCCTCAAAACCAAAAACCTATCTCGTATTTTAGATTTTGGACAAACGGATTTCGTTAACCTTGTAATACCTTCGTGCTCTACAAATGCAAACGATCCTCATATAGTCTTTTTCATCCCACTTACTACTAATTTGCACACATAATTTCCAGATTTTAATTTCATATATCTCACACCCAACATTTAACGAATTCATCTATATTTAATTAATAAGAAACAATTTAATATGAAGTTGAATACATCTATATTTATAAACGGTTCTTAAAGTTGTAATGAAAGTTAGATGCAGTTAATCAAATGAGAGACGTGTTAGAAGGAGGACCAAGAGATTGATGAATAGTTACTTCATAAACTGAAAAATGATTTTTAATATATATATATATATAATAATGTGAAAATTAGTGGGCCTTTGTTTTATTTCTATGGTCATTGATTGGGCCTGGTGGATCAATCACATTCGGTCCAATCTTGGAGAATTAGACTGCTCTCAGTCCAGACCCAGTGACCGACCTTAAACCCGAATTTGGAGAATATAAGAACCAAAGACGAACCTGTTTACATGACATCGGTTCAGTGTCGGTAAATATTAAGTTCGGATGTCGGGTTATTTTTTTCAGATCGACCCAATTTCTGCTCATATCTAGTGGGTAGGCCGGACCAATTGGTTTTAGAGGTTTCATGTAATAAATAAGCTTTTTAATTTTATTATTTTAATCATTAGTTTGTATATAAAATGATTAATGATTATAATACATACACATAATAATTAAGTACCTACGTATTTTTAATAATCATATTTTTATTAAAGAAAATGATCCAATTACAATAGAGAGGTGCATAAGCGGGCAACAAACTACGTATTTTAAAAATGAAAAAATATTTAATTAATTCCGATTTTGATTTACGCGACCATTTTTATGTTCCAAACATTTAAATCCACAGAATCGTTAAACATCCAACCGTAAACCAAACGGTTTGCTTTGGTTAGACGGTTTGATTAGTTTCAATGGTGTGTGTGAACGATACATATATATTTTTGAAATCAAGGTTTTTCCATATAGTTATTTTGTCACTTTTTTGTTGATGTTAAAGTTTCTTGCTCTAGTACTGAAGAAACACTAAGTTACCCCGGCAGATTACGGATAATCTTAGGGTCAAGTAGATGTTTCCCACGAGGGTTAGGTCCGGCAAAGATGGTTATTCTTCTGATACCTGCAAAACAGACACCGTGAGCTCGTCACTGAGAAGGGGGGGTACCTCCTTGTGACCACCCTCCGGCGTGAGAATCAGACTAGATTGCTCTGAATACAAGTGTATATTAAGAGAAATAGCTAGAGCAGATAAGATATGTGATGGTATAAGATAGTATATGATACCGTTCCAGGGTGTTGGAGTATTTATAGCCGAAGGTAGGTTTCCAAGCAGGTACAGCCAGCTGTATAATATTCCTTTTCTACCAACTGTGGGCTACGCACGTGCCATGCTGGTGGTTGGTGGGTAGGCAGCGGCTGATAGTGACATGGCCGGCTGTGTACTATTCCTTTTCCACCAACTGCAGGCTATGTACGTGCCACGACAAGGGTTGGTGAGTAGGCAGCGGCTGATAGTGACATTTTGTACTAGAGCGTGCTCCTCGTCGTACTGTTGTCAGTGAGCTGTCACCCTGTGATTGGTTCATGGGCTGCTTTGGTCAGATCTTGTCTATTTTGTCCATACCTTGGCAGGTAGTACAAAAGATCCTCCAGAAGCGTACGGACTGGCTCATTTGGGCGGGAGTATTCCCGCCTTGCTCATTCCTTCTTCAGGTGACATTACTGAATTATTGAGAGTTAGTGCCTTGTGCGTGTAGCCTTGCTATTAGTGCGGGTAGCCTTCCCTGATGGCTTGTATCCGCAGCTGCGGGAACATGCGGGGTACTTCACCATTGGGAGGCTTTTCCTGCGGGAACAGCTGGCGTACTGCGCGTAAGGTCTTCATCTCTCTGAGCATGGTGGGTCCTGCGGAACCAGTTGGTCTTTGCGCAGACGTCCCTCTTCAAGGTGAGTCTTGCGGGTCCAACTGGGCCCTGCTGGGACCTACCTCTTCAAGTCCCCCCAGTCCAATGTTCTCATGAATTGTTAATAAGTGAGGTGAACTTTTGGACTTAAGCAAAGGGTTTTGAAAAGGGTTTTTAGTTTTAAGGTTTTCCATGGGGATTCTTTCCGCGGTTTTCCTAATGTCACGTGCAGAAATTCCCGACTTTTCTGCTTGATCTTTGGGTATGATGCGGGTAGGTGTGTAACCTCCTCGCAAGTCAGGAGCGTTGAGTTTCACTTGTGTAGATTCTCCACGAGGTTTTGGTAGTTTTAGACATAGTGATCAATTATGTTAAACAACCAATTCCATCTTGGAGCTTCAAACAATCTAGTTCTCAACGTTCCCGCTATGCGGGGATGTTATTTCCCTTTCCACAAGCATGGCCCAGAAGATCCTTCTTGGTTTTAATTCCCTGCAAGTGCTAAGTATGTGAAGGGTTTCGCCTTGACACTGTACTCGCACTCGTCTTATAGTTACTTGACTTCCAAGGTATTCTTGGCTTCAATTCCCTGCAGGTGCTAAGTATGTGAAGGGTTTCGCCTTGACACTGTACCCGCACTTGTCTTACAGTTTCTTGGTTACCAAGGTATTCTTGGCTTCAATTCCCTGCAGGTGCTAAGTATGTGAAGGGTTTCGCCTTGACACTGTACCCGCACTTGTCTTACGGTTTCTTGGTTACCAAGGTAAGGGGGTGTATTCCCTCTTATTTTGAATCTTTGTTTCACGCATATTTTAGTTTAACTTAGCAATTTCTTGAGTAGTTTGGATGAGTTAACCTTTCAACGTGGCAGATGATAGGTTAAAGTTTTGCTTTCTTTCGTGATTGTGCGGGTAAGACCGTCACTTTCACTTAGTAGGATGGCTAAACTTTACATATATCTGACATGCGTGAATGTTTTCCTCATCTTTTCCTTAGAAATTTTCTAAGTGTTTTAAATAAGTTAACCTTTCGACGCGTGGTTGACAATAGGTTAGTGTTCAGCTTCCTCTATCATGATTGTGCGGGTAGGACCGTCACTTTCATTTAGTGGGATGACCAAACTTTACCTATAACTGACCTGCGTGAAGGTTTTCCTCATCTTTTCCTTAAAATTTTTTACCTTTTTTTTGTGTTTATGCGGGTTTTGCCGCCTTCCACACGCAACGACTTACTTCTTTCCATATTTATGCGGTGAATACCGGCATATCAGTCTGGAAAGTTCATAAGTATAAATGTAAGACCATCAGCGTCAATGTGATTTGGAGAATCATTTCCATTAGAAGTGGCTCTAGGCCTTTTCTTTACAAGTTTGGAATTGATCTACATGCAGCCTGTGTAATTGAGCTCCCTTCCATGTTCTTGGGATGGGGGTGTCATCGAGCCTTTCGAGCCGATATGCACCTGGTTCGGAATCTCGTTGTTTACGCAGTATGTAGTCTCCAACATTGAAGCTGCAGTTTCATCCGTGTTTTCCCCAACTGGGGTTCTACACGCATTAGCCTGCTTAGCGTCCATTACGCCACGAGGTGAGTGAGTTTCCCATTTCTGACGAATGCTTCGACGACGTCCTTCAAGGCTACGCATTCCTCCGTGGTGTGGCCTTTTGTCCTGTGGAAGTCACAGGATTTGCTTTGATCAGCGTTTGGACGCTGTCGGATTATTGGAGCCTCTGGCCATGGGAGTCTCTCGGTGGCAAATATCTCGGTGACGCTTTTGGTGAGTGGCGTCCATCTGGAGTTCCGGTTCGACGACTGCATGTTATCCTTTCCGCCTACTAGAGGGCGAGAGCTGGATGAGGTGTCAAAGTTTACCCTTGACTGCCAAATACCTAGCTTCCTCTTTTTGTTTTGCCGGGCGGTCCGGACGTTGTTTTCTCTAGTCCTCTGCGTGTAGAGGTTTGTACTCTGGGGAAGATCCCTACCCAGTTGCTTCTCCGTTTCGGCAAATCGCTTGTCCGCCGTCATGATGGCATCCCATGTGGATGGCATGCCGTCTTTACCCGTCAACGTGCGGATAAGCTCTGGGTATTCGGCGCCCTGGATGAAAGCGGCGCGAACAAGATCTTCGCTTATGGTGCCCAGACCCAACTTTTTCGAGTTGAAGCGAGTGATGAAGTCTAGTAAAGATTCATCATCTTCTCTAACGCAGTTGAGGATCGTCCACTGCTCTTCAGTATATTTCCTCTGTTGGCTGAAGTGCTGGTTGAACTTGTGTTGGAAGTCCGCCCAATCATAGATGTGGTGGACCGGTAAACGATCAAACCACGCCTTGGCCGCTCCAACCAGCGTCATCTGGAACATATAACACCACGTGGGTTCCGTCCAGTTGCTGACGGTTGCCCCCGCTATGAATCTGTTCAAGTGATCATCTGGGTCGGATATACCATCATAAGTGCCGATGTTGGACATCTGTTTGGCACTCTTCGGGGCGATTGCTTCCGCAATGTCCCTTGCAAACTTGGACGTTCCCGCATTTGTAACAGTTGGTCTAAAGGCTTTGGAGAAGTCACGTGGGTTTCCCCCCGCGTTCCTTGGTTTGAAGGTTTCTCCAAAATTCCTTCTTGGTTGGAAGTCCGTTTCCTTGCGCTTCTCTTTCGCCCTATGACGAGGGTTTGCGTCACTGTCGGACTCTTCCCAATCTTTATCATACTCGCACTCATTACTCATGTTGAGCTGTTGTCGAGTGCTTCCGAATTCGTCAGCCTGTTGGAGTGAACGTAAGCGTTCATCCAACTCAGCTTGGAATTCCTTCTGACGTGCTTCCGCCCACGCTTTAACTTGATCAAGTGTTTGGCGGGGGAGCCTCGTCTGTTGTCTCTCAAACTGGGTATCGGTGAATCCCAGGGGAGGATTATTTACTGCACTTGCCCCGGCTTGGGTAACCGGGGTAGTGTTCGTAAAAATTGTGTACTCGCCGGTGTTCCCCCCAGTAGCTGGGGTTGTGGTTACCGGAGTTTCTTGGTCACTCGTTGGCCTTGGCATCGGAGTAACCTTAACCATCTTTCCAGAGGTTTTGAAAAAACTGAAAATTAGTTCTAGCTTTTATGCACGGATGGCGCCAATGAAGAAACACTAAGTTACCCCGGCAGATTACGGATAATCTTAGGGTCAAGTAGATGTTTCCCACGAGGGTTAGGTCCGGCAAAGATGGTTATTCTTCTGATACCTGCAAAACAGACACCGTGAGCTCGTCACTGAGAAGGGGGGGTACCTCCTTGTGACCACCCTCCGGCGTGAGAATCAGACTAGATTGCTCTGAATACAAGTGTATATTAAGAGAAATAGCTAGAGCAGATAAGATATGTGATGGTATAAGATAGTATATGATACCGTTCCAAGGTGTTGGAGTATTTATAGCCGAAGGTAGGTTTCCAAGCAGGTACAGCCAGCTGTATAATATTCCTTTTCTACCAACTGTGGGCTACGCACGTGCCATGCTGGTGGTTGGTGGGTAGGCAGCGGCTGATAGTGACATGGCCGGCTGTGTACTATTCCTTTTCCACCAACTGCAGGCTATGTACGTGCCACGACAAGGGTTGGTGAGTAGGCAGCGGCTGATAGTGACATTTTGTACTAGAGCGTGCTCCTCGTCGTACTGTTGTCAGTGAGCTGTCACCCTGTGATTGGTTCATGGGCTGCTTTGGTCAGATCTTGTCTATTTTGTCCATACCTTGGCAGGTAGTACAAAAGATCCTCCAGAAGCGTACGGACTGGCTCATTTGGGCGGGAGTATTCCCGCCTTGCTCATTCCTTCTTCAGGTGACATTACTGAATTATTGAGAGTTAGTGCCTTGTGCGTGTAGCCTTGCTATTAGTGCGGGTAGCCTTCCCTGATGGCTTGTATCCGCAGCTGCGGGAACAGGCGGGGTACTTCACCATTGGGAGGCTTTTCCTGCGGGGAACAGCTGGCGTACTGCGCGTAAGGTCTTCATCTCTCTGAGCATGGTGGGTCCTGCGGAACCAGTTGGTCTTTGCGCAGACGTCCCTCTTCAAGGTGAGTCTTGCGGGTCCAACTGGGCCCTGCTGTGACCTACCTTTTCAAGTACATATGTCATGGGTGAAGTAAGCAACGTACAGTATTGTTTTCATATAAAAGTTATATCTATAATAATGACTTGGGTATACTTCTCTAAACCGATCTCTCTTTAGAAATAGAATATCATGATGGCCTCTCTTTAAATTTTGTTAAAATATAACGACTTATCTAGACTATTGTAGGGTACCCGTACCCCAATAATATTGCTTGTAACCGCATGTATTTGTGACACATATGTATGTGGGAGATACCATGACACATAACCTCAATGTATTTAGTAGTTTTGTCCAAACGATGTATGGCATGCATGTTATCATGATTCATGATATAATATTTTTGTATGTCGGTGGGAGTGTCCAAATATTGTAGGGCATGCCTAAAGGGTCCAAAATCCAAATATCCAATGAACAAGCTTAATTTGGGTTGTTTAGTCTAACTTGTTTAATATTAATAAACATCTTGTGTACTAATTTAACTAAGTCATGTTAGGAATTTGGATTGTACCTAAACTAATCACGTTTAAAATTAAAAATAGAATAAAATTATATGTAAGTTATTAGTTCAATCTAGAAACCCATTTATAACTTGTTTGAAACTTTATTGCATAAATTCACCTAATTAGGTGGCAACTAACTCTTAACATAATACAAGCTAGAATATGATAGCAAGTATCACCTAATGCACCAAAAAGTGTAAACCAAGTCAGTAGTTGACCATTAAATAGTCTACTCTAGAGTCATTTTTAAGCCCAAGTTGTACTTATTGAATCCTATAAAACAACAAACCCTCATTTTCTCCAATAATATTCAACACCCATAGAAAAAAAAGCAGAGATGGGAGGCTGTTGTTGCTCTGAAGATGAAGAGATGGACATGAAGGGGATTTTCCTTGTTATAGTTCTTGCTCTAGTCTTAATGGTGGTCTGTCTCCCGCAGCCACGTCACCGAGCATATTATGTGTACCGGTGCTAGTGTATCTTTGTTCTTCAGGTTAAGATTTTTATGTAACTGATTATAGCTAGTATTCATGTGGTTATAGCTTTTCCCTGATTTTAATGAAATTGAGTGTTGTCTTTTATTTGTAAGTTATATAAGAAAATGGATGAACAGATGAGGAAATAAAAATGAAAATTTTTAGAAGATTTTAATTCTCAATAGGGACTTGTTTAAGATTTGAGACTAATTATAAGATTTAAAAAAAAAAAAATCAAAACTCTTGGTTTTGAAAAGATATTTATGCGGGGTGCTCAGTTTCTAGGAATAACGATGATCATTCGGATATGTTTTTCTTGGTTTTGGATTTTTTATATTAATTAAATTTGACAAAAAGAAAAAAAAAATTAACTTACGGGTAGTTATCTAAAACTATAGGATGTTGGGTAGGGACAGAGGGTTTACACTTTTCACAAAGTGAAAATTGACTAGTCACTTTTGAAATGTCCACTATAATGCTACCGATTGTTAACCGGTGCTACGACATCCTATCATCGAGAGGAAAATAAAAACAATAAGATATTTAAGGATAAAAATGATTGGGATCTTAAAAGTAGGGATGAGCGAGTACTGGTGCCGGTATCGAAGATAAAATTCGAGAAATACCAGTACTTGTTTTGCTCATCCGTACTTGAAAGTGTATAAAAGAATTGGCATGAAAGAATTATACGTATAAAAAGTATTATTATTTATTAAATTAGATGTTTAAAACAGTAATATAGTCGTTAAGATGCTTCCACACATGTGGAATTCTCCACAGCCACCCGCAGTCCACATATAGGGGACACGGTGTTCCACGACGTGGAGCCACTCCACATAATCACACGCCTAGTTTCCACACCCCATACCTCATGGTCTAATAAACATGTTGCGTCGTCTTTTGGTTGGCATTCCCAACTCATTTGAGAACACATTCATGTCTAAGTTGAGTTAAAAGTTAAAGCTAAATATGTCAACTCGTCAATCCATTTAAAATTAGAAAACAAAAATTTAAAAACATATATAACCTATTTTGACTTGTCAACCGGTTGTGTTCGGGTTACATGAGATTAAGGATAACACATCTTTAGCACGAATAATATACTATTCCTATTCAAATTCATCAAACTATAAATCCAAAACCATTGACTGATTTCAAGTTTTCAACTGAATCATTTCATTTATTGTGGGAAAAAATGTTTCTGTTTTTGGAGCCTGTTGAGAATTAAATGTAGTCGTGTGATATATGGTACAATAAATGTAAAAAAAAACAAGTCGAAATGACCAAAATAACCTCAGAATTTAGCCATGTAGTAGTAATAAACACCCACAAAAAACATCCCGTGAAAGCCAAGCTCCCTGAAGACAAGAGCCCCCACAAAATCATATCTTCTCTGTTCATTTACCAAAAGATCCTCGTGATGAAGAGCTCTTATTATTCACGAGTTTTATCATTCTTTCACTCAGAGGATTTCAGTCTCTCTTTCACTTTCAAAACCATGCACATAAATACCCCCCAAATGCACCACTTTCTTCATCACTAAACTTACATTACACTAGTAGTACACTACAATGGCACTCAAAGCCTTCCTCATGTTTTACACTGTTTTACTATACTCGTTTTCGACCCTAGCCTATGCTGATCGACACACGCTTAATACCTACATTGTCCAGCTCCATCCCGAAGCAATGCCCGCCTCGGTTTTCGCCTCTAAACTACACTGGCACCTTTCGGTTCTTGAAAAAACTGTAACGGATGAGGACCCGTCTTCGCGTCTTTTGTATTCTTACCACTCGGCCATGGAAGGCTTTGCGGCGAGGCTCACTGACTCCGAGCTAGAATCGATGCATAAGCTACAACATGTTATAGCCATAAGACCGGACCGTGTCCACAAACTCCACACCACTTACTCTTACAAGTTCTTGGGGTTAAGCCCGACTGATGAAAGTGGTGCGTGGGTCAAGTCGGGGTTCGGCCGAGGGTCCATCGTTGGAGTGCTTGACACGGGTGTGTGGCCCGAGAGCCCGAGCTTTGATGACCGAGGCATGCCACCGGTTCCCAGAAAATGGAGAGGGGTTTGCCAGCATGGGGAAAACTTTAATGATAATAACTGTAACCGAAAGCTCATCGGTGCACGGTATTTTAGTAAGGGTCATAGTGTCACCTCATCGACACCGTCGGAAGATGACGTGGCGGAGTATTTGTCACCTCGGGATTCACACGGGCACGGGACCCATACTGCGTCAACCGCAGCAGGGACCGCGGTCCCGATGGCGAGTGTGCTCGGAAATGGAGCCGGGACCGCGAGGGGTATGGCACCCGGAGCCCATATTGCTATATATAAAGTGTGTTGGTTTAGTGGATGTTATAGCTCGGATATTTTGGCTGGAATGGACGAGGCGATTAGAGACGGGGTTGATGTCCTTTCGTTATCGCTTGGTGGTTTTCCCATCCCGCTTTATGATGACAGCATTGCAATTGGTAGTTTTCGGGCCATGGAGCATAAGATATCGGTTATATGTGCTGCGGGTAATAACGGGCCGATAGCAAACTCGGTTGCCAATGTGGCCCCATGGGTTACCACCATTGGTGCTAGCACACTTGACCGGCGGTTCCCGGCTGTGGTTCGTATCGGGAACGGGAAGATACTTTATGGAGAATCTGTGTACCCCGGGATCTCACACGAAAAACAGTTAGAAATTGTTTACTTAGCGAGTGGAGACCGAGGGAGTAATTACTGCTTTAAGGGTTCTCTCCCAAGAAAGAAAGTAGAAGGAAAAATGGTGGTTTGTGATCGGGGTGTTAACGGGCGGGCAGAGAAAGGTCAAGTAGTCAAAGAAGCTGGCGGTGCCGCCATGATTCTAGCAAACACAGAAATAAACTTGGAAGAAGACTCGATCGATGCACATGTTTTACCAGCCACATTGATCGGGTTTTCAGATTCGGTTCAGTTAAAGAGTTATATCAACTCAACAAGACGACCCACGGGCCGAATTATATTCGATGGGACCGTGATCGGAAGAGCTAGAGCACCATCAGTGGCTCAGTTTTCATCACGGGGACCGAGTTTTATGGACCCAGTGATACCTAAACCGGATGTCATTGCTCCAGGTGTTAATATTATAGCAGCTTGGCCACAAAACTTGGGTCCCTCAGGCCTTCCAGAAGATTCTAGAAGAGCCAACTTCACGATTATGTCGGGGACATCTATGTCATGTCCTCATGTTGGCGGGCTTGCGGCTTTAATACGGGCAGCACATCCAAAATGGAGCCCTGCTGCCATCAAGTCCGCCCTGATGACCACTGCTGATGTGGCGGATCATTATGGGAAGCCTATCATGGACGGGAATAAACCGGCTGGGATTCTTGCTATGGGAGCGGGACATGTGAATCCAGAAAGAGCTATAGAACCAGGATTGATATATGATATTACACCAAATGATTATATCATGCATTTGTGTAGCATTCGGTACACAAAATCAGAGATTTTTACTATCACTCACAGGAATGTGAGCTGTCAAGACATTATGAAAAAGAACAAGGGTTTTAGTCTAAATTACCCTTCAATTTCTGTGATTTTCAAATCCGGGATGACTAGTAAGATGGTCAAAAGGCGTGTGACAAATGTGGGAGAATCTAAGTCTACTTACACAGTTAAAGTGGTTGCACCTGAAGGAGTCAAAGTGCGGGTCAAACCAAGGAGGCTGTCGTTTTCACGATCAAATCAGAGTTTAACTTACCGGGTTTGGTTTATCTTGAAAAGGTCAACAGGGTCTAAAAGAGGGAGGTTTAGTGAAGGGAAATTGACATGGATTAACTTAAAGGATAACAAAATCAAGACTCAAAGTCCTATTCTAGTCACAAAGTCAATTGGCAAGATTCATTAGTAGGAGTATTAAGGTTAAGGTTATTTGCATATTTAAGTTTTAAAGTATTGGATTCTTTATCATTTGATGAAGACTCAAAAGATTCAACATAAAGAATGTATTATTTCATATCATTTGAAAATAGTACTCACATTAGGTGAATCTATGCCACTAAATGATACGTCAAATATGTCAAATTTCAATGACCTAATTAAAAGTATACAAAAACACAATAGCAGCAAGAGTTAATGAAAATGAAGAGAGAAAGTATATACATTGCAGTTTAGCTTTTGACGAATTGCAAGCCGTTGACATTAGCATAACGCTCCATGAACCGCATAAACCGGTCCCAGTCACGTGGGGTCCGCATCACATACTTAGCTTCAATCCCTGCAGGTCTACCATTCACAAACTTGGCACTAACATCAACTGATTGCAGTGTGCCTTCATCATCAATCATGTAAAATCCAGTAATGTCTCCAACTTCACCAGATGAGTCAAAGACAGATGGTTGGTCAAACTTGAAAATGGCCATACCATTGGTTCCATCTCTTGATTTTGTCAGCTTCACATCTGGTATTGTCTGTTCATCTTTACCAGGTATGAACTGAATTGATGGTTTGACCATTTGTATAGTAAGTGTAAATGTGCGAGAGGTTTTAATTCTCAGATTCTGCCTTGAAAACCGGTGTGGTTAATGCCTGTCCATTGAATGAAGAACGTGAACTGTGCCAAACAGTTCCTGATGTCATCCCTGTTCACACAAACAATCAAAGATGTTAAAAGAATTCAAAAGAATTTTAAAAAAAAAACTGTATTGGTGAATAAGAATAACGATAAAACGTTAATAACTACCATCGTATTCAACTAGAGATAAAATAATAACTAATAAACAACATGCAGTCAAACACAAATTCTTCAAGCCATTATCATACAAAAAGATCAATTCACCCTCCAGGACTTTTCGTTAACTAACATTGTCCAGCATTGATGAGGAGCTGATCATTGAGTTAGCAGACTCTCACATAGACCAGCTAGACAAGGGGAAACAAGGCAGAAAAGACAGATACTTCAAATGAGCATAACTTGGGCTAGGAATTACGAGGCCCGTACCAGTGAACAAAAAGGTCTCGTCAAGCCAGATCATGTGGCCTAGCTGTCAGACTCAGAAGGTTCAAATTCCGTCAACCAATAATTTTCTCGAAATTTCATTTTTCAATCGTTTCTTATTAATATAAAACACGTAAATCATTGTTCGTCATGATTTACGCATCTGTCTTAATTTCAGTATTTAATTAATAATTTATATTTTTGATAAGTAATTAAAAAGTATAACAAAAACCTTTAGTGAACAAACAGAAACAAGCACACATTATCAAACTTTCACAAACACGACCTCTGTTCATGTTCGTTCATTTAGTTAATCAAACGAAATTCCTTATTCATGTTTGTTCATATATTAAACAAACAAACATAAGCGAACTTCCAGCCGAACCGTTCACAACGTTGAGTATCAGAATTAGATCTAGAAATCCCTAAAACGCAACTAACACAGTTCGTTCAGTATCACATTGAGCTCTAGATGAACACCACCAATCAATCAACAACACTAAAATACTAATAATATTTCTCGTAATCAAAATCAAGCAAACTAGCACCGTATTATCCTCCTAATTGAAGCATTATTATAATAAAGTATGAAGATGATTGAAGATGTTAATTAATTAAACATACCTGGAAGAAGACGAGGTTTTTGAGAGGAATGAGAGAGTGGTGGTGAGAAGGCCATGGTTTGCAGAGTCGCCATTCTTGCAGACAGAGAGATACTGGTGACACACACAGAGATGGTTGATGGTTATATATATCATATATGGTGTGTACTGCAATTGTGTGTGTGTGTGTGTGCGTGTGTGCAAATAACAGCCATTCAGTTGGAGGGATAAGGGAATTACTCTTTCCAGGATTTATATTATTAGCTACACTGTGACTGTGCTTTGTTATGTGTACTTAATGCATTGATAAATATTTTTTTAAGTCGCTACGCACCGTTAACTCGGTTGACTAGGGAGCTTGAAGCTTGAGTCACCGAGTACTTGACCTGAGCGAGGAGTAGTTGGGGATTATTGTTGAGTAACCAGTGTCTATGCGTTGATTTTTACTCCCTCCGTTCTATTATAAGTGTCTAGGTTTGAAAAACACAAAATTTAAGATGGATTGATTGATTACTTTTTTTTCTTACTAAATGACAATAATGCCCTTGAAAAGTGGTTCCATCAATATTGTTTATTAATATTAGTTGTGTGTTTTAAGGGTAAACTTGTAAATTGACTAATAAATTTGAAAGTAGACACCTGTAATGAGACAAATAAAAAAGGAAATGTGGTCACTTATAATGAGACGGATGGAGTATAACCATTGTTTTAGAATGAGAACATTTTAAACTGATAAGTTTGTTCGTGTTTTATAAATTTTAAAAAATGAATTTAAATTTATATGTAAGGTAACTAAAAGTTTAGTAAACGATAATGAGATGATTATAAGTATAAAACTTAAGTAATCCAATCAAAATATTATATCCAAGTCATTTACTAGTAAAATTACCGATAACACATTCTATATTCCATTTTATTGATTCACCTTAAGGAACAACACGAAACAGAAAACAAGGTATGATATCATCATCATGTGAACATGGGAAAAGTGAGCTAACCAACTACTAAGATTTGGGGTTTTTGGTAGCCTCTAAATGATTTCATTGAACAGTTAACATTAAGTGTGTTTGGTTCACTAGAATGCCACATCTGTATCAGTCAGCAAACCTTGATCTTAGCCGTTAATTTTTAAAATGATGATAAATGAAAATGTTACTTCTTTGTCTCTTTACATGTATTCATAAACCTTAGTCTGTCACTCACGCACACACCAACCTTCTCGATCCATCACCACCACACGATGTACTTAGCACTTACTGGCTAAGACTGAGAGTCTCTTAATCATTCAGGCCTCTTGTTAACTCGGCATTTACTAGGGCAGAGGTTGTCAAACATGTGAATGATAATAAAATATGCTTTGTCATCTTTCACCATTCATGGGCTTTTTCTTGGGCTATCCTTACGTGTTTAGCCCACACACGTTGCGCTTATGGGCGTAATCAGCCTGTGTCGTATATTCGTATCACTTTCCTCCCTTCATTTTTTTCCTTGTGGGCTTAGATTCATTGCAAAAAATAATTGATGTCATAATTAAATTAATGACACATTAAGTTACTAAGTTTAATATTAAGTCAATATAATAATTATATAAATTCCCAATTCACTTTAAATAAAGATCCCTTTGTGTCATTGCTAGCTCCATTTTGGAGTACGACTCGCAATGGAGTTTTTATATCATTCTCTTTCTTCCGAATCATCATCTCCAAAGTATAAAGATTTTCCTTAGTGAATCGCTAAAGTGGAGCTTCACTATTCAAATCTCCAAGGTTTAAAGACCGTATCTCAAGCATTTTTGTTTGTGCGTACGTCAAACATTTTGATTTGTACTTAAGAAATGGAAGAAACAAATAATAATATAAGAGTGTATAAAGATGTAGATGAAGAATGAGACGTGAAAGAATAACTAAATTTAAAAAAATGTTTTTTTATATATGGAGTTGGAAATTTTAATGGAAATGAGGATAATCTAAGTCTATTCAAATAATCAAAAGCATCCAAAAGTTTTAAAATAGGTGTATTTTGATCATTTGACCAAAAGTTTTTCAGGAAAAACGTATTGTATTATCCACTGAAATGACAAAAAAGTTGAAAATGACATAATTGAAACCGTGAGAAGAAAATATCTAATACCGAAGCCAAGATGTTGATCAAACAAGAGAGCCAAGAATCATACCTTACAAACAATATATTAAGATTAAAAGAACAAGAATGTTTATAAAATAATTTGTCCTGAATGAATATATAGTCTCTCTCTCTCTCTACATAAATACATAATTACACGCATTTATAATTTTATATATTTATTATATGATCCCCTCTCTCTCTCTCTACAATTATACAAATCTTGACAATGGATATAAAATAAATTGTTCTGTCTTGTGATACCCATGTGACCGCATCCTTCTTATCTTAGGCAATACCCAAATACCGTTAATAAACACACCGAGCTTGAATATGATGCAAGACTCTTTATGTGTTGTATTATTTATATTTTTCATACCTAAAGTATAAGATCATATAATATCATAATACAACGTTTAATTAATACTACACCATATGATGTCAATAAATCAAATATAAAACATATAAAATATATTAAAAAAATATATAATAAACTCATAAACACCACTAACGTAATGTGCTTAATATAACAATTTATGCATAGTTGTATATACAATTACTAGCGTTTGAACCCGTGTATTACACGGAATTTGTCAAACAAAAAAATAAATAAGATCCGTTATTGAAATAAAGAAAAAAAAATAAAGGTAAAAATCTTTAGATTTGAAATTTATAGATTTGAAACAATAAAAAGTTTGACAAATTTATAGATTTGTAGATTTGAAAAAATAAAAAGTTTAGAATCTCAAATTTATAGATTTGAAAAAATCTTTTTATATACAACATTTGTTGTTTTATCATAAGTATGCCTATGGTCATTCACTATTAATAGTTTTAGTCCACGTATGCTAATTACCCTTGATAATGCAACATATAATGTACATGGGAAAAAACTGAATATCGAATGTACAAACCAACTCTAAAAAAATATTCCTCTCGACTATTTTCTACTTGTTTAACTATTATATTTCTACTTTTTTTTCAATAAATATATTACTTCAAGATTCTTGTATATTTTATAACTCAATTGCCACAATGATTTTGACCCATAACCTACAAATAGCTAGGATAAATGAGATAGAAATTAGAAGATTATGAGAGAAATTTGACTAATTTATAACTCAACTGTCAAAATGATTTTGATTCATGATCCATGGATAAGTAAAATAAATAAAAAGAGAGGTTAAAAAAATAAATGTGAGATTGTCATATCATCCTTATTATATTCTTTTAACTATAAGATATTATTTCAATAATAACTTAAAAGCTAAAATTTCCAATATTTTTAATAGATTTATTTAACAATTAATGATTTTCTTTAAATTTATTTTTTTGAACGAGACTAATTTTATTGAAAGAATCAATCAACTAGACCAGCAAAAAAGCTAGACTAGAGACAACATACACACTTATTACATTTGCGCCCGTCATAATATTTTTTTCTCAAAAGAAAAACAAACACCGTTTTTTTTAGATGGTATATACCTTGATGAGTTCAAGTGAAAACTAATAAAAAGCCCATTTTATTTACATTTTATTCTCACAAATAGTGTAATTATGGATATTAGCTAGTGAATAAAAATAGGTTGTAAATATCTAACTATTTGCATATACATATTATAAAATATTTGATTAAATTAATGGAATCTTATCTCTCTAATTAATAATTATAGATGATGGAGGTGGTGAAAGATGGGATTTTGAAATCACATGGGATAACCTTTTGATGTCCCAAAGTGACACCCCACTCTCTTATTGTTGTTAAAATATATCACATGTTAGCATGTGAGATTATGCATATTTACATGTATTTGCAACCCTCAATAATTCATGATATGCCTATCAGTCTGCATTTTTTTTCTCAAACAATCTATGCAATATATATATATATATATATATATATATATATATTTATAAAAAATTTATGATATACATAGTATAAATTACCCTAATTATTGAAATAAAATAAAGAGTTTTAACATCATAAGACATAAACACAAAAAAATTACTCTTTATTGTAAATCGTGGTTAGTTTTCATACATTACATATATTACACATAAAAAAATAAGTATCAGATAGTTGATGGCACTAAAAAATTTTCGAGGTCAGTTGTATCAACTACCCAACCCGGCTCTGGCCACAAGTCGCGCGCGTAATATAATGGAAGTTATGAGAATCAATATGAAACATTCGTTTATTTGTGTATTTTTTTAATATGCTATCACTGTTGATATATATCATGTTTAGTTGATGTTTTGAATTGATATATGTATATGAAGATAAAATTATATATTTTATAAATAACTACACTCATATAATTAATTGACTATAATTCTTTTGTCTACGCATAAAAATTGTTACGATAAAAAAGACCTGACAAACTTTCAAATTAATTAACTTGAGAGAATGAGAGATAAATCGTTATCTTTGTAGAATATGTGGTAAGGTTAAGGGTGTAGAATAAAAGGATAATGGTGGAATCCCAATAGTGTAATATTAGTTGTTAAAAAAAATCGTTAAACTCTTTTATTATTATTATCATCTTCTTCTTCTTTTTTGTAACTTTAATTTTTATTAAAAAATGAATGTTTAGATTGGTGCACGCATGTACTAAACTATCTATTGTATCTATCATGTAATGCAATCTGTGTGGGGCTGGGTATTGAGTGTGTTTTACTAAATCATGAATCTTTGTCATAACTTGGATATAAACATAAAGAAATTAGTTATGTTATTAAGGTTTAATTAAGCTGGATTTTATGATTGTGTTCAAGGTTGACCTTCACTCATAAGCAACTCCAAGTATGCCCACAACACTCCATCATTGCAGTGTATGATAAAGCAGATAATTTAATACTATTCTTTTACTAATAAAAATAAATTTATTTATATAAATGTGTGTTTTGAAGTTTTTTAATATTATAGCATATTGAAATAGTTATTAAAACTATTATATATTTTTAAACCAATAATACCATTGTTACAAACCAATTTAAAATGGGATCTTTAATGATGCTTGTATTGTAAAATCATACTTCTAGTTGATGTTCCAATTAAAAGTAATTTCAAAGTTCTTGACATTGGTTTGTTCTTTTACTTTATGGCTTATGCACACCAAGATTCAATATCTTCTGTTTTTTCACTTGTGTTTATTGAAAATCCGTGACGTCCTTGTAATATTGAGTGATAGTTTCGAAGCGCAACTTAAAAGAGCTCAAATATGTTAAGAAAGATCTTCCTACGTTTCCAAAGAAAACACACCTACCATATAAATTTGTCAACGTTTGACTTGCTTTCTCGTATGTTATATTGACATGTGTCTTTCTTCCTAGGGTTGCTATAATTTGCTTTAATACACGAGTTTTATTATAATGTGTCTGACCCGTTACAATGTCTAACATGTTTTTTCACTTTTGATGCACCAAATAACCAAGAATGGAAGTAGAAAAGGATGTCACCTAAAAAAATATTTCGTTATATAATTTTATATAAGTTACAAATGGAAATGGGGATTAGTGTAGAAAACGACACATTCTGTCCCATGTTCAAAATCTCAACCTCTTTTGTTTTTTAACTTTTTTTAAATAATAATCAAATATTAATTTAATAATCTCCCCCCATGTTACTTGCTTAACTGCTACTTACAAATAATCCATCACCACTTCACTTCCACTCACTCCAAATCAAGATCCAAAATGATCAAAACTTAACAGTTCACACCACAATTCAACAACAAGAGCAACAATGATAATATCCTTCAAACCCCATTGTTTTCTCTTCTTTATGTTCTTAATATTAATCCATTATTTGTCAGTTTATGCAGAGTTGACTGAGGTCAATGATGAAGCTTCTGTTCTATTATCCATCAAATCACACCTTGTTGATCCTCTAGATCACCTTCAAGATTGGAAGATCACTACACAACACAATGCACATTGTAATTGGACCGGAATTGCGTGTAATTCGATTGGAAGAATCGAAAGTCTTGATCTTTCAAGGCGGAATCTAAGCGGGAGAGTCTCCGATGACATTCAAAGTCTTCGGGGTCTTACTTCAATCAATTTATGTTGTAATGGGTTCGCTTCAGCGTTGCCTAAATCGCTTTCGAATCTTACATTTCTTGAAAATGTGGATTTGAGTCAAAATAATTTTGTTGATTCGTTTCCGGAAGGTTTAGGAATGGCGGTCGGGTTGACTTTTCTTAACGTCTCCGGTAATAACTTCTCCGGTGATATCCCGGCTGAGCTCGGGAATAACTCCGCGTTAGAGACGTTGGATTTGAGAGGGAATTTCTTCACGGGTTCGATCCCCGTGTCGTTTAAGAATTTGAAAAGGTTAAAGTTTGTCGGAGTGTCCGGGAATAGTTTGACCGGACCGATACCAAGAGAAATCGGGGAGATTTCGTCTTTGGAGAGTATTATTCTCGGGTACAACGAGTTTACCGGTGGAATCCCAAAGGAGATCGGGAATTTGACGAATTTAAAGTATCTTGATCTGGCATACGGAAATCTCGAGGGCGAGATTCCCCCGCAAATCAAGAATTTGAAGTCGTTGGAAGCATTGTTCTTGTACAAGAACAACTTAAGCGGAAAGATTCCTCCAGAGATAAGGGAGTTAACTTTCCTAACTCAGCTGGATCTCTCTGATAACATGTTATCCGGAGAAATCCCACTTGAGATATCAGAACTGAAAAGCTTACAGCTCATCAATCTGATGTCCAACAGACTTTCAGGCCAGATCCCAACAGGAATCAGCAGCTTGACTCAATTGAGCATTCTCGAGCTATGGAACAATTCCCTTTCGGGCCCGCTTCCAGACGATCTCGGCCTCAACACCCCTCTAGAATGGGTTGATCTATCCTCCAACTCCTTCACCGGACCAATCCCCGAAACCATTTGTACCCGCGGTAACCTCACGAAACTAATCCTCTTCAACAACAAACTCTCGGGCCCGATCCCAGTCGGGCTATCGAAATGCACCTCATTAGTCCGTGTTCGTATCCAAAACAACTTCTTTTCGGGTACAATCCCGATCGGGTTTGGCGACCTCCTGAACCTCCAACGGCTCGAACTCGCAAACAACAACCTCACCGGTCAAATCCCGAAAGACCTCTCGTCGTCCATCTCCCTTTCGTTCATCGATCTCTCCCGGAACCAACTCCGGTCGACACTCCCGTCATCCATTCTCTCAATCCCTAACCTCCAAAACCTATTAGCTTCCAATAATAATCTATTCGGTGAACTCCCAAACTTATTCCAAGACTGTCCTGCATTAACTGTTCTAGATCTTTCTAATAACCAGTTCACCGGAGCAATTCCGGCGAGTATTGCTTCATGTCAGAAACTAGTGTACTTAAACCTACGTAACAACCAGCTCACCGGTACAATTCCGGTACCTATTTCAACCATGGGAACCCTAGCCGTACTAGATCTATCAAACAACTCATTAACCGGCGGCTTGCCGGAAAACTTCGGAAACTCACCGGCGTTGGAATCGTTAAACGTGTCGTATAATAAGCTTGAAGGTCCGGTGCCGGAGAACGGTATGCTGAGAACTATAAACCCTAGAGATCTCGCCGGAAACGACGGTTTATGCGGTAACGTGTTGCCGCCGTGCACCGGAGATGGTTACATTTCCCGCCAAAACAGTTCGAACGCCAGCCACGTCATCGCCGGATGGGTGATCGGAATGGCGGTGGCGACGGCCGTGATAATAACTACTCTCGCCGGAAAATATATGTACGGTAAACGGAACCCTAACGGAAGTTGTTGTTTTGAGGAACGGTTTGAATTGGGGAAACGTGAGTGGCCGTTTAGGTTAACGGCGTTTCAGAAAGTTAGTTTTAACAGTTCGGATATTATTAACTGTGTGAAGGAGTGTAATGTTATAGGTATGGGGGCCACAGGGGTTGTTTACAAAGCGGTTATTCAACGGTCAAACGACGTCGTGGCGGTTAAGAAGCTATGGGGCACGAAAACCGACGTCGAATTGGGAACGAGCGCGGGGGATTTAGTCGCGGAGGTTAACGTGCTCGGGAAGCTTCGGCATCGGAATATTGTTAGGTTGTTAGGGTTTGTGTATAACGATAAGGAAGCGATGATTGTTTACGAGTATATGACGAACAGGAGTCTTGGGGAGGTGTTACATGGGCGTGGACGGATGCTTGTGGATTGGGTTTTAAGGTATAATATTGCGGTGGGAGTTGCTCAGGGGTTGGCGTATTTGCATCATGACTGTCATCCACCTGTGATCCATCGTGATGTGAAGCCGAATAATATTTTGCTTGATGGGAATTTGGAGGCACGGATTGCGGATTTTGGGTTGGCGAAGATGATGGTGAGGAAGAATGAGACGGTGTCGATGGTTGCTGGATCTTATGGTTACATCGCTCCCGGTGAGTTTTAGTTTTACTTTCCGTGTGCGTAGTTGTACATATAATCAGTTTTTAGTTACTGGAATTTATTTATAAATTATGTATACTTACTAGTTACTAATTAGTGATATTGGAATGAACACAGACCAGAAAGTCATGTCAAACATGTGAATACGACATGTTTAACTGAAAGTTATTATTTTAACTTTTTGCCTATTAATACTAAAAAATTACAAATTTACAATAAAAAATTCGAATATAGATAAAATAAACACAAATCCGCAAATTTCTTGATAGGTATGTGTAGTATTTTCGTATTGAGTCATAAATTCACCCTTCTAAAAATATATTTATCTTGATTACAGAATACGGATACACGCTAAAGGTGGACGAAAAGAGTGATGTATACAGCTACGGGGTGGTTTTAATGGAACTCATCACGGGAAAACGGCCTGTGGACCCCGCGTTTGGGGATTCAATAGACATAGTCGAATGGGTTCGTCGTAAAATCAGAGAAAACGAACCGTTAACAAATGTTATAGATCAAAATGTAGGAAATTGCAAACATGTAGAAGAAGAGATGCTTTTAGTCCTTAGAATAGCTGTTATTTGTACCGCGAAGCTTGCAAAAGATCGACCCTCCATGAGAGATGTTGTAAGCATGCTCGAAGAAGCAAGACCTCGAAGGAAAGGCGGTAGTGATGCCAATAGTGAAGGATTAGATCCAACTTCTACTGATAAAAGTAGGCCCGTTTTTAGCGCGTCGCCTGTGCATGATATTTTATAAGGTGATCAGTTTGGAAAAGGCCCGAGATGCGTTCGAGCATTATAGGCATGATTTTCTGTCAAGTTATATGTAGATGATAATCACATTTTGTAAGTTCTTGAGCCTGTTAATTATGTGTAGAGTATGTTAGTATGTTGATTCTTACTGAAAATAATGTAACAATAGCAAATATTCATGAGTTCAAATTTATGTTGCAACTTGTATGTGTCCGGGTTATGTCCGTTGAGTTGAATTATTTATGTCCGTATTTTTTTGGCCTATAACTTCAAACAGATCAAAAGTTATGCCCGTTTAAGTTGGTGCTTTTCTAGTCCGTTTGTTTCATAATCTGAACTCGGCACATATTAGGCGCTTAGTATGGGTCTAAGTCTGACCCGACCCAAAACACGTCGTCCCTTTTTCACTTGAGCTTAAGCAATCTGCTAAATATGATATATGTTTAGGGTTTCAATGGTTGTGCTTTCGTCTTTTCAGATTGCAACTTGTGTAGATTAAAGATTGAACTTTTGGCAACCCATAAAAAATTAAAGTAAAAGAATCATAAACACCATAAAGGATGAAAGAAAGAATTTGTTCTCAAAATGTGGGGATCAAATTCCTAGTTGAGTGACATTCAAGATAATTGTTTGGCAGTAGAGAATCATGTTTTAAATTGCCGTTAGCTCTTTTAAATAGTATAAAATAAAAGACCTAGTTTTGATCGGTTTCACATATAAGTTTTCATGTTACAAAAAATTATTAGTATTATTTATAGTAGCCCAGTTTGAAACAATAAAATTACGCGCAGACTGTCATACCTAATATCTTTCACATATAAGTTTTCATGTTACAAAAAATTATTAGTATTATTTATAGTAGCCCAGTTTGAAACAATAAAATTACACGCAGACTGTCATACCTAATATCCAATGAGTTTACAAAATAAACGGGTGTAACGTTGATAAGGTAAAGGGTGGCATAGATACTGTGGCGGATCCAATTTTATGTATTGTATATCCCAAAACTTTAAGATCCGCCGTTTTCAAATAGGCAAGCATAAGTTTGGCGCACAACCTTGTTAGCAAATTGATTTCACTCAGTTTCGTAAAATAATTAAGCAGGTTTAAAAACTTTCAAACTGTTGAAGCAATTTGGTTTACGATCTATACTAAAAAACGGACACTAAACCAAACCAGCACTTAGGTAAGTTGGGCTATGTAACTTCATATAGACACGATATAACGTTCAAAAAGAACGTCAATCTTCTACGTTTTACTTACTGAAACGTTACACCGTTTCTTTCAATCATAATTCATGCATTTCTATTGTACAAACCAATTAAGCTCAAAACATAAAACCAAAAATAATAGAAACATGGTTTGGTTTAATTCTCAACTTTTTGGTTAGAAACCATAAACAGTTTTGAGTCAAAACTAAACCATAAACACCATTAATTAATAAAGTAAAACTAACACAGCAAGACGACGTAGACATGCGTGGTCCGAAAAGGTTACAGCCGATATGAAGGTGCGAGAAACAAAAACATGCATCTCTTATATTGAATGCAATCAACAAAGAGATAAATACCGATGTACAATAATTCTCTAAAACCCTAGAACACCATAATGCAACACAGAAGCACAACCCAAACATTTGTTTAAAACCAAAACCATTATACTGAAAAGAAACAAACCCACCAAGATCTTTAACCCGTTTAAGCCGTGAGCCGAAAACTAACGAAAACCGTTGCCTCTTGCATAAGAGCCACCACCATAACGCCCTCTTGATGCATCACCACGACCTCTTACGCTACCACCTCTTCCTCCTGCTCAGATAACCAATAATATGTAAACACCACACATATATAGAACCCTAAAGTGTGACAAAATTACCAATTTGCCCAGTCCTTAACTTCAATTATCCTATTATCAATCTTATATTCTTATTATGATTATTGTTATTAAAGAAAACGGAATAGAGCACATACTTCCGCCACGACTGCCGCCACTGCTGTTTGCTCTTCTCTCTTCAATGTAAACTTGGCGTCCCGCTAATTGAATCGGAGATGCCTAAAATCAAAAACGGGAAAATTATAGATAAATCGAGCGGAAACTATTGACCAACTTTGACCCAAGCTGAAGATGCAAGCTAAAAGTCCTAGAATAACCAACTGAAACTAGTTACAACTTCGATATGCTCTAAACGTTGACAAGTTCTTATTGTTCACCTTTTCATGCATACATTCGTCTAACTGTTTTTAATTACACTATTTTAAACTATGTTTTCAATTTACTTAATATTGAAGATTTTATACATTAAAAATACACTTTGGGTGAGTTTCAACCCATTTGACCAATTACATTTCAACGTAATATTTCTCTGTTTTACGGATTTGACCTGATAAAGATAAAACATATCCCAAATCAGCCATTCATAAGTAGGAAAACTGATCACAAACCTCGATTGCCTTTTGAACACCCTCTAGGTCCTCAAATTCAACAAAAGCAAAGCAAACACCAACATCCTGCAAGTAATTCAAATTTCAAAAGATATGTTATACACCCAGAAATAATAATAAAAATCAATAAATAAAAGCTAATATAGAATACAACAACCTTACGGTTCTTCAAGAATACACCGTCCTGCTTGATTTTACCAAAATTCTTGAACTCTTGGAAAATTTCAAGACTAGTAACAGTAGTTGGCAAGTTTCTCACGTAAACAGACTTTGAATCACCTAACATGTAATTCAATTAAGATTTCAACTTTTATGTTCACAAACAACATGCAAAAAGAAACAAATAAAAGTGTTATTTTATTCACCTTCTTCATAACTGAAAGATTCCTGTGGCGTCTGAGTAGTAGATTCAGACACGTAAGAAACAGGTGGCGGTTGAGCAGCGGGTTCTGGAGTCTGATTCCATTCTGAAACAGGTGCCGGCGTCTTGTTAACCGGTGGCTGAGCTGGAACAGAAGGTTAGGACTTCCCTTTTGATAACTGTTTAAACAAGAGAATATTAATAATATTTATACAAACAAAGAGCACATAAAGCAACAAAAATATATTATATGACACATAAAAACACGTACGATAGAAGCGTAGGTAAATTTCACAGGCTCTGCAACAGGCTCTTCGACAGCAGAAACTGGTTCTTGAGCATATTCTACTGTGTTGTGATGCACGGGTTCTTGAACATGTTCATCAACAGTGTTCTGATAATGAAGAGGTTGTTCTTGTTGTGCATAATCAACTGTGTTTTGAAGGTGTTCTTCAAGAGGTGGTTTTTCATCATAGAACTCGCTTTCATAATCTTCTTGCTGTTGCAGATGTTGTTCTTGAGAATTGTAGTAATCCTCTTCATTGTTTCCTTCAATATTTATCATATTAAAGTTTTCCCTTGCTTCAACCTCTAATGCATCTTCACCAGCTGGAATTAAAATTTGTTACATGAAAATGTGTATTTAATGCAAAAAGTAAAAAAAAAAAAAAAAAACTAGATTTTTCCAAAATCCAAATAAATAAGATTGTTAGTTGCAGTTTCATCAAATTATAAAAGGAAGAATCAAACCAAACTAATTTTAGATAGGCGAGGCGTTTGGAATTAAAAAAAATCCCTATAAATTAATTTCAGATAAAAATTTCTAGGTATAAACTAATTTTAGATAACAAAAATGTTGCAAAACGAATCCAACTACCAACGTACCAACTGCAAACCAGCCTCCTCGCCTAACATTCTAACAATCTCCTACTTGGAGGCTATTGGTTATTTTAGTCGATCATATCAGCCAATCAGATAAAAAACCGCAAAACATTAAGTCACAAGTGCAACCCGCAGTAGATCCGAGGATTAACAGAATCAAATATCAACAGCCAAACATCGATCACCAGTCGATTTAACAAATTAGCATATAAGTACAGAACGTGTATGCATATTTTGTTTAATCGATTGTATACTACTGAATTTGATCAAACATGATGTTCGAGTAACATCACTAACACTACTCGGACAACTTGCTCAATCAAAAACTGTTATAGACAATCAACAAAACAAAATAAACAAAAATTGTGTTCGTTGCTGATTTGCTGGTGTCTAACGACTAATGATTGGCGTTTGGGTTGTTTTTATGCTGAAATTTAATTCGGTCAATCATCGGTCCGACTAACTAGTGCACTTGTAATTCAATCAGTTGTTTCTACTTAACTGATCAGCTGCTATGATCAACTACAATAATTGCCAGCTGGTGCCAAGTGATTCTCAATGGTGATGATAGGCTGTTGTTGATTCGTTATGCGCAACAAAAACAATATACCTAAATTCTCTAACTCACACGAAAGCAAATAAGGAACTACCATCTTTCACCTCATAATTAAACCTTCAAGAACTTGTCAACCTCTATGATATAGAAGTGTAGAACATTAAAACATGACACTTAAGATAATCCTACATAAAATATAAATGCAAGAAACGTAAAATAATAAAAAACTAAATACCTGGTAACTCGGAAGGAGTAGAACTAATCGGTTGAGAATCAACTTTGGTCTCGGGCGCCACAGGTGGTGGATGATGATGTGTAACCTCATCGCTTACAAAGTGAAAGATGTCATTCATCACAAAGTAACCTTTTTCTTGTGGTGCAAGGAAAAATGTCTGAACAAACTTCCTCCACCCGTTGAAAAGTTTGGATCTCACAGAACCAGAAACCACCACAATGATGCCTTGGCTCCATGATTCAAGAGAGTTTATTGTCTTGATCTCAATAGCACTAAAATGTAGTGATTGAATAAGCGAATGGATTTGCTGCAAAAAAACAGTATGACATTTCAATGCTCAGTTGCTCACAAACAACCAACTTTATAAGACAAAAAAAACAACTTTAAAGGCAAAGCCTTTTTTGTTTATCCCATATGCAATAAAAACCAAAGAAACATGATAAATCCACTAACATATATCAGAATAGATGTCCAAATCATGAAGTAAAGTTCGAATGTGAGCTTTTACAGTGAATATTGTGACATTAAAGAATCAAAGTCAGGTGACCATTTGATCAAAAAGACAGTTTAGTAAATTTGCATTTATCATAAAATCAGTTTTCTTGTAGCAACCTTTAGCCAGTTTCTCAAATTTTGATTATTTCTGCTAAAAGATCATAACAGCAGTCTAAGTAACACTGCAAAGCTAGATACTGTGAATTCAAATCACAGTAAGCCTTTTTGAAACACATCCAAACATCCCCTTAAATAAACATAATTAAAAACTAGCATACCCTCTCAAGTGTCAACCACAAACAACAATACCATAGCCTATACCCCAAAGAGATGAAGCAAAAAATAAGAGAGAACAAGCAATCATGCATGTACAAACGACATGGGCTAACATAGTTATTTATTAATATCAGAGATTAACATTTAAAAAAAAAACAGACTAATATCACATCATGAGAAAATACAATTATTAATATCGGAGATTCACATTAAAAATAAACTAATTTCACATCTTTTGCAATCATAAAACAACACTAAGAAGATGTTTAATAGTGCATAAAGAGATTAAAGCATGTAATAAGAAAGCAATTTTAAATTTTCACAAGCACTATAACTTAAACAAAATAACTGACTGATGACTAAAAAAGCATTTTAAACACAATTCCAAAAAAAATCATACCAAAAAATTCAATTCAACACAAATTCAGAACAGTACAATCAAGCTTCAAATCATATAATAAAACAAACTAAAATAATATTTACGAAAATTCAGAACACTAGTTCTGTAAATATTTACGACAATAATATATTTACAGAAGCAATCTCAGTAGATTCTTCAAAAAATAAGTTGGAAGCAGACAACTACATAAGCATCCACTAAGCAAATTTAGGCATCCAAAAAACCATCATTTAAAATACAAGTATTAATATCACAGGTTCACATTAAAACAACTAAGAGGATGTTTGATTGTGCATAAAGTGATTAAAGCATGTGATAGGAAAGTAACTTTAAGTTTTTCACAAGCACTAGAACTTAAACTAGATAACTAATTAATGATTACAAACACAGTTTAAACACAAATAAAAAGAAACTGTTCAACTTAACACAAATTTAAGCTTAAAATCAAATAACAAAACAAAAGGTAAAATTAATATTTACGAATATAGCGGAGGCGGTCTCGGTGGATTCTCCATCAACTCGAACAACTGTGCTGGAATCGGCGTAAAACTGATGAACAAACTCAGGCTGTTGCTGCAGCACCTGGTAGTATTGCTGAACAAAGTACGAGCCAACCTAAACACATCATCATACAGCAACACACAGACAGTATAACTCAAATCAATTCAATACTCTTCATAACCAAATAATAATAATAATAATAATAATAATGAAACCTGAGACGCAGTAACCGAAGCAGAAGAAGAGTATGAATTCGCCATCATTAATTAATTGCTTATTATTATTATTATTAAACCCTAAGTAAATAAGTAAGAACAGTAGGTAGGGTTTTATTACGGCAAACACATATAAGATCTCGTGAAATCGGTTAGTGTTAGTAACGGTTTGTAACGGAGGGTTAACGGGAGGTAACGGAGTGAAGTGGTAGTGTACGGACGGACGGAGGCGAAGGTGAGAGTTGCAGTGTTTAAGACAAGAAGATGATGATGATGATGATGATGATGAGATCTGGGTTGAAAAGGTGGTGGTTTAGGATTGAATCGTGGCCGTTGGATTGTGAGATGAGTCATGGGCGTGGACGGTCGGGATGGTGGAGACTGGAATGGTGATGGTGAGGCGAGGTGATTATTATTATTTTTTTAGGACTTGCTTTTTTAGGAAATTACGGATGTGTCCCTGGATTTCTGCATTAGGACTAAATTCTATTTTATTTTAATGAATAAAAATAAGTGTTTTAAGAATATTAAGATGGGTATACACTCCTACTTAGGTAGTGTAGTGGCTATAAAATATAGCGTTTTATGTTATGTTGTGCTCAGTTAGAAAATGATGAGTTTTGTTTTGTGAGTGTAGTGGTGTTGTAGTCCCTGTATATATATGTACTAGTTGTGTGCCTGCGCAATATAGCGGGGTGCGCACGCAACTCTACATTGAACGCATAGTTCATGTCGGTACATACGTCTAGTCTTTATGTTCTCTGTGTTAGAGGAGTTAGATGTCCCTCATGTTGAACAGTCTGACATCAAGTTGTTAGGACCTGCTGTGCAGCCTTTCCTCGGGTTCGTAGAGTCGGGTTTCCCGTTTACCCACAACGGAGGAGCCGCCCCCACCAGGCAGGCGGCCACGGGTCATAACGCACTCTTCGCAAACGAGAATGCCGTGTCGTCCAGCGGAGCCTAGAAGAAGATGACTCGCGCAGACAGCTGACTCCTTTTCAATAGAAAAGAATAGCCAAACCAACCAAGCTGGCTGGTCAATCTCCATCGATTGGTTATTCCTTTCCGTTCGTATCTCTTTCTCCAATTTCGGTCTCGATTAGTTCACAAGATTGAATGGCCAATTCTCCTCCGGACCCTCGATTCGATTGTTTTTTAAGAAGGTAACCTGATGACAGTGCGCATGTAGCCTAAAATTGGACGCGTAACTCGTGCCAAGCCAGGTGCGTATAATCGAAGATTGAACACGCGTAACCAGATGGGAATGTACATTCCTGACATTAAAACATGCTTAACCAACACCACACGTGTAATTCATGCGGATTAACGGTGTAGGGCGTTGGGTTGAGCCCTTACCAAGATTGGGTTATGTGCGTTACGTGGTGTTGGACACGTGTTTATTGCCCCCGGTACATGTAAACAACAGTATCTGTATAACATGTAATGAAAATTAAAAAGCAAACCTAAAATAATCATTAATTTGAAATAAATTATTTTTTTTTAAACCAACCCGTTTTAGCCCCAACCTCGTTCCAACTCGACAACATTATGACCTAGCCCCTTTCTACTCGAACCCGAACCAAATTAACCATTTTTTTGTATTGACTCATTCCAATCCTAATGTACTTTTATAAATGACCCGAGCTCGCCCGACTCGACATGTTACCCGTTTCCAAATGGTAAGCACGTAATATGCTAACATTTTAAAACTAAAAAATATAGCAATATCATACTCAAATTAAAGAGAATTAAATGCTCGTTTTTATGATGTTTTTTTTGAAAAAATGTTAACGTGTGAAAAAGTTATGACCCTTAAAAAGTCATGGGGTGGTTAGTTTTGAATTATGAGGAATATATGTAACTATGATTAAACTTTACAAAAAAAATAGTGCAATTGAAGGACCAAAGTTGTAAGTATATTTTGAAAAAAATGAAAGTAACATTTGTGAGTAAAGACTTAAATACCCTTAATATCTATATTTTTTTATGCATTATGTGTTGTATATAAAGCAATGAGTTTGGGGCCTCTTAAATTTAAGAGGTCTCTAACTCATTTTTTATATATTGTATAGATATGGATGTATATATATCACACACACATTTGAATATAATAATAATAATAAAAGAAAACGGATGAAGTTCGACAAATCCCCCCCCCCCCCCCTTTCCCAAAATCGCCCCTTTTGTAGCCCAGGAGGGCGGTGTTCACCAAAAAAATCGCCCCAAATCGACCTTTTTGTCGCCCCACTACACAAAGCCTTATGGATGAATTTTGGGATATGCATTTTCACTTTTATATCGGTTGTAAAATTGTATAATGTATTATTTGATTCAATGTTAGTTGGGTGTTTAAACGGTATATATGTTATTAGTTTGTTTAAAGTTATTTGTTAGGTTTTTTTAAATAAATTTTCCTTTTTTTAAGAACATCACCAAATACATTTCTTATTTTAATTTATTTAATTCTATGACAATGAAAATTTAGAACTATAATAACTGGAAATAGTGAATTAGTGGATTACCTAAAAGCAAAGAACAATAAAAGTAAAAAGAAAATGTTTACAAGGACGATTCTAGTAAACAATAGCTACGTTTCAGGTAATTGGTTTATGTATCAACAATACGTCAATACTCGTTCGAAATTTTCCGGTTTCTGGGCCTTTTGAAAACTAGTCTCATATACGGATACTAGCTTTGAGTGTTTTGGTGTTTGTCATCCCTACTTCTACTTTGTTAACCAACTCTTTTAATTCGATTTTGTTTTAACGCTATACGCTCATAGATAAGGAACCGCCGCGTACAAAGGATCCCCAAGTCTAGACATCCGTTTACGAAGGATCCCTCGTGCCCATACGATTGTTTACGAAGAATCGCGTATGTTAGGTCGTTTGCAAAGTATCCCTCATGTCTGTCTACACGTTAGTTTACAAAGAAATCCCCGGATACGTTTACATGCACATGAAATGAATAACGTGACAGGAAGGTGGTGTATACTGTATAGTGTATACAAGGTAACAACTCTTTCATAGAGATACAACACCCTAAACATAGCAAATTTGTTAATTACAGTTAAACAAAACTTAATGGGTTGATTAGATCAGCCAAACCACTAAAAAACGGTTATGTTAAGCAATTTAAAGTGGCTTTTTAGAATGATAAACATGAATAGAAAACTAGAATATCATTGAGCAGAGTTTGATTAACTAAAACCTACCCACCACAACCCCACACTAGACGTGCACAAAAAAACCGGTTCCGGAACCTAACCGGTGGAACCGAACCGGAACCGGTTCCAGTTCCAACCCGGTTGGAACAATACCCGGTTTGGGTATTTTTGTACCCGAAAATCGTACCAGGTTCTCCTATTTGTATGTCAGTACCAGTTCCAACCCGGTTCCTACCCGGTTCTTAATTGGAACCGGTTCGGTTCGTACCCGGAAAAACCGGTTCCGAAGGGTTTTTTTTGAAGGGTCAAACAAAAGTCAAACTAGCCGTTGGAACCGGTTCCAACGGTAATATAGCCGTTGGAACCGGATTTTTAGACACCAATTAGCCGTTGGAACCGGTTCATGAGACACAAATCGTAATGAACCTAAACATCGGGGCATCTTGTTGTTTCGATCACCATAACAACGTCATCATTGGTTGCCATTTGTTGTCGGTTTAAGGTTAATTGTGGTTTGGAGTGTGTTTTATAGTTTTGGAAGTGGTTTAACAAGTAAACAAACAAACCTTGCTATTCATAGTAAGAAAATAACCTATTTATAGTTAAAAAACCGGTTCCAACGGTCAAAAACGGCTATATAGCCGTTGGAACCGGTTCCTAACGGCTCTAATTTTTAAATTTCAAAAAAAACCGGTGGAACCGGTTTTTACGTAAAAACCGGTTCCGGTTCATACCCTACCCGGTTCTTAAAAGTTCGCATATCTGGGCATCGGTTCGGGTCGGGAACCGAACCGGTTCTTGATTGGAACCGGTGCCATTTTACAACCCGGTGTAAAAAAACCGGTTTGGAACCGGTTCGGGTTTTCCATTTGAACCCGATTTGTGCACCTCTACCCCACACTACAAAAAAGAATTTGTTTAGATGCAACTCAAGCAAAGGAAATCCAGTAACAAATCACGGAAATTTAACAATGTATTTAAACAAAAACATACGACCTACATTAACCTATAGCCGCCTGTCGGGCGAATTACTCATGCTCTCTTTATGCCTGCCAATTAATCCTATTTCGCAGACAAAAAGCAACCAAAATGCAACAGACTTTTGGTTAACTTATTGGTTGATATTTTAATAATAGGTGCCATAGTAGGACTGAGGAGCAACAGCTGCAGCAGGTTGCTGAGCTGGTGCCAATGTTGGTGGCGGTGCCACTGCTGCAGCATCCGGTTGTGCATAAACTTGTGGAGCAGCCTGCAGGCGTCATAAGTTTGTTAGTATTGACGGGAACATTCATTACAGGAAGATATAGTTGTGCAAAACCTATGATTACCTGGACTGGGTACGTTGCAGGATAGGCGGCATAAGCGGCTGTGGTGGCGGCGGCTTGTGGAACAGAAGTTGGGGCTTGTGGTTGAGCATATGTGCTTCCATAAGCATTGTACGTGCCATAAGCAGCCTAAAAATTATATCAGAAAGTTAACAAGATATGCATTTGTAAAAGTAGATTTTATGTGACATGTCATTTATCACTGAAGATCGGCTCGCTAAAAACTCAAATCAAGCCGAGCTTAAAAAAGCTCAAGCCAAAATTGGAGCTCACTTAACAAACGAGCTCGAGCGCGAGCTTCGGATGCTGAGCTTGACTAGACTCGTGAACCTAAACAAGCCAGTTATTTATTAAAATATAGTAAGTTTTATTTTAGATACAAAAATATAAAATTCCAAAACAATTAATATTTACAAAACTATGATAAATGTTACTAAATAACATCTATTTTGTTACTTGTATACAACTACATTACAATTTTATATAAATAATAATATATGAACATAAATGGAATAACTAAATATTTATGAAGTAAGAAAAAAAGTCAAGATCGAGCTTGAAAAAATATTTGCAGGCCGAGACAGCTTAGGAAAGTTCATGGTCGGCTCGTTTACACCAACAAGTTTAGATAAAAGTTAATGATTAGTTAATAATGATACCTGTTGGTTATAGGCTGCGGGCCATTGTTGCCCTTGAGCTTGTGTGGCCTGTGGCCAAGCTTGAGCCTGGACACCATAACCTGTGGGCCACTGGTTCTGTGTGCCTGGATAAGCTGATGGAGCAGGTGAAACACCACCAGTTTTAGCAAGCTTTGCTATGTCTGAAACTAAATAACTGTCCATGTTCCGTTTCTTGGTTTCCAAGGCATTTTTGTGATGTAAAAAGAGCTTAGCATGCCTATTGTCAGCCTTCTTGATGGTCTGTGTATCCCCAAAAAGATCCAAAAACTGTAGAATATATTTTCAATGTCACGTAAAAGGATCCATGATTGAACGGGTCAGATATATTACAAGTCGGCTTGGGTTGTGTCAGATTTATTACTTTTAGCCTATGAACTTTTGCTGAAATTGAACAAAGGTCCTTGGATTTTATTTATTTTTTATTTTTTATTGAACAAAGGTGCTTTTCCTTGTTCCTTTAAAAAAGTTCAAAAAATTAATCATGCATAGAACAACAAATTATTTAATTCTAGGGACATTATTGTTAAACTCAAAAATAAATTAAAAGACTTAGGCAAGCAAAATTAAAGTATGCAAACATACTTACGTTCATATTTAATGAAAGCCCATAAAAATATTCAAAAAATGCCCTTATTAGAAACAAAACAATTACTGTGATAATTATGTTTATAAAGCAATATATTATATCTTATATTATAAGATTTAAGAGTTTGTATGTTACAAAAAAACCATGGACAACCTTCAACCAATTTGACCCGATCCTCTTTATAGCTTTTGATTCTTATTTGGCCCGTTGAAGATGAGAGCACAGCCCACATAAATATTACAAAAAAATACAATAACATTACCTCTAAGAAAATGCTAGACAACTCCTCTCTCTCAACGAAACTTGCAGGATTTAAATTATCAGGACCAGGAGCTATGAACTTCTCAACTAACGAGTCTAGACGATCAATTTGTTTTGGACGTGATTGAATTGATTCCATATGGATTAAAGCCTGAACCAAGAGAACACATATGCATGCAAGTAATTATACAAGGAAAAAATAAAAGAAACAAATTTGAATGAATGCAGACAAAGATATAGACCTCTAAAAGTGGTTTTGAAGGTTGAGTAGTCTCCAGGGCTTGATCTAGAACCTCCCTTGCTTTTTCAACCCTTCCCAAAACCTGCCAGCAATGTAATAATTAATATTAATTTGGTATACACATAATAATAACAAAGAAAACATATATAATACATACATATATATACACACACAATGTACATTTTAAGATTTTTTTTATGTCATAATTAATGACCGGCACACATCTACACGCTATTTAAGATTTTTATTTATATGAGAATAGTCAGAATACTAAGCCAGTAATTCAGTCAATGTACGACCAACAGGCCTGTAAACGTACCAAATGAGCACTAACCAGAACATGTTCATGTCCATTCACTTAACTTTAACCGAGCACGAACACAAATAATTAATCGAACGAACTTTTCTGTTCATGATCGTTCGTTAAAAATCTAAACGAACAGTTCACTAACGTAAATGAACACAAACACAAACAAACATAATTGAACAAACATAAACAAACTTTCACGAACGTAAATGAGCTACAGAACATGCGTTCATGTTCATCCGTTAATTAAATAAACAAACTTCCTGCCAGATGGTTCACTGAACGTTCGTTTACAGGCCTAACAATCAACATTCAAGATAATTTTTCAAACGACACACAAAAGTAGTAAATAACAGAAGATGCATGATGTAAAGAGGGCATACCAAGTACAAAAATCGAGAATACTGTGCAAACAAAAATGGCAAGGCCTGAGAATGTTCTTTCCCTTTCTCAATTGCAATCGTCTGTTCATATAAAGAACAAGCATCTTCCGGATTCCCCTAAATTATTTAAAAAAAGAAAAGAAACCAATTAGTTCATGCGAAATGAGACTAAAGTGGCACACTACAATGACAGGTTTAACCAATTAAGTAAAGTTTACCAGGCGATGTTCCATGTTAGCATGCTTTATTATAGCTTCAAGAAGACCAGGGGAAATTTCAGCGTGCACAAGCTGATAAGATGCACGAGCACCTGCAATATCTCCACCTTGCTCTTTAAACCGGGCAGCAAATAAGTGAATCTCTGGTTGCCTCTGCAGAACCAATCAGGTACCAAAAGTTTGTTAAATGTAAAACTGTAAAAAACGATATTCGGGAAAACAGTATTTAAGACACTTAAGTTACATATATTAGCACACTCAGACACTCAGTCCCTCTTCTATAGATTTACGTTTTCTTGAAGTTCTATAAACTCAAGACGACAAGTATGTATTGTTCAAACCAAATTCATACTCTAGAACACTCAACAATGAAAGCAAGACCTAAATAATATCAACTGTATATACTAATGTCTGTGCCCTTGAAATATATAAGGGTGGTTTGGTCATTTTGTTTAGATTAGGGGCTAAAAATTAAAAATAAATATATAAACAAACCCAAAATTATGAAATCTATTTTGTGTTCTTTCGTGTCCTTGAGTAAATGAATTTGAATTGTTTTTTTGAATCATTAATATAAACAGGAGATTAAAGATGTGGGCATTTTGGTCATTTTACTTGAGTAAGAAACTGAAAGTGCAGAAACGTCAAAGTAAAGATGTCCTAACCACAGGGACAATATCTATAATAGCAAAATTCTTCAGACACGGTGGATATAATATTTATAACTATGTACCTTTATAAACACTTGTGTGGCACGAACAAGGGCATTTTCAGCAAGATCCATGCTCCCACTAGCTTCCATGCACAAAACGTATCGTATCCAGTACTCGGGATAGTTAGCACACGCAATTAAACATCTTTCATACAACTTGACAACCTGATTCAAAAAAATAACATCATGTACCCAAAAATAATGACAGTTATTTGTAAAAAATAAAAAAAATATATATTATAAAACTGAGAGAGCTAAGAAGAAACACAAAAGAGATACTCAGGTGGCGGAACAGGGAGGCCCCTCAAAAATGAAGAGGGACCCACCTTGCCTCGCAGATAGATGATTAAGTAAGAACACACCTGCATAACATAACATTGCAACTTTTAACAAATAGTTTTTACCATTCAACACATGATCAACTATGAACCCAGAATCTCCACTCACAAAAATTAGGGTTTGAAGTACTTAGCCTTATTATAGCAACCAAATGAGACACCCACGCTTCATCCAACCAGTTTAGCCGATTAATCATATGAGCAGCAGATATTACTTAACTGTAAGTCAATGTATTAACAGGGACAACTAAAGGGACAAACCAAACATAAAAAGTCAACATTTGATGGTCAAAAACTTGATTTTTACCTTATTGAAGTCATCACATCCTTCGATAAAATTAAGATAATTATGCCAATTTTCGAGCTCTGCAGCATTAAGCGGTCGAACATGAAAATAGGGCCTCCTGAGAGCAGTTTCAAAATCAATTATCTTGGATTCGAATTCTTTAGCCTTCTTATACAGCTCTTCTCTAATGGCAATGTAACCTTCCAATTCCTCAGCTTCTGTCAAACATGTATTTGCAGGTTTAGAAGATTGATCCACTGTATTTGGATTAATTTCCCCCTCGGTTTCTTCATTATTAACCTCCCCTTTAGTATTTTCTGCAGCTGCAACTTCCTCAGGAGTTCTTAACTCTGATAAAGGACGACTTGCTACCAAATCCCTGAAACTGTAAATTGTACCAAAATCGTATGAATATGCGGGCAATGAATAAACAAACTGATGACAAATTTATCTTGCTTAAAAAAACTTTAATCTGGTGAACAAAACAACCACTTAGTGAGAAGGCATATATCTAAAAGATTATTTCAAGTTTAACACATTTCATGGCATTCAAGATCATTGATAAAAAAATAACAATAACAGTGCAGTTACCTGTTGAAATAGCGGTCCAACTGCTGATTTGGATGTTCTAGTATCCGTGTGTATATCATAGCTAGATTGGACCACTGCTGCTGCTGAAACTCATATTCGATATACTTATCCCATAAAGGGAAAGATAGATAATCAGTTCCAACATAAGCTAATCCACGTTCAAATAGCCTGAAAAAACATATGAAAACTGAGTTACAATTCCTAAATTAATAAATAAAATAACATCTAAGATGTTCGTAAGGGCATCATGGATGCAGCAACATAAAAAAAACACAGGCCTGTTTGGTAACACTTAAAACTCCGATTTATGCTCGTGTTCTCTGTGATGTAAATACCAAAGGTGTGCAAAAAACCAAATTAACCGATGAAACCAAACCGACATAACCAAACCATACCAAAAAACAGCGGGCAGGTTTAATGATTTTCTGAAAACCGACAATAGTGGGTCGGTTATGGTGAACAAGGTTTCCATACCGCCTAAACCAAACCTAACCAAAATCGCCATAGCCAATAAGTTACAGTTATAGATTAACCGGACATCTAGGTTATGGTTAAGGTTTTGGGCTAAATCCGACCCAAACTGACCCATGCACGTCACTAGAAAATACAACTGTAAATATTACAATCAGATATTACCTCCTTACTGTATCAGGATCCCCATAGGTGTTTATGGCAAAAACACAATAGTGCAGCCACATATCTACAGAATATGTTACTCCATGCACTGCACGTTCATAAACCTCAACAACTTTGTCCAAAAATCCCAAACGAGCTTCATGATCAGCATATTTCTTCCAATAACCATAACACAATGGAAATTCAGCTAAAAAGGTATCATAAACTTTCCGAATCTTCAAAATATTATCCTGTTCAAAAATGAAATATACTTATTATGTAATGACAATCAACAACCAGTCAATAAATCATTTTTAAACTTGCTCCAAATTAAAGCTCAGGTCCATAGTTATAACATACTTATAGACTTGCATTCTGCTAGGCTTGAAGAAACAGCAGGCACAAAATACGTGTTAGAACAAATAATGCTGGCTTTATTTCTAATTGAATTTGTTTGTTATAATACTACAGGGTACCTCAGCTGTTTTCTCAGTTTCTTCAATTAAAGCAGTCCAGGCATTAAACTCAAATGAATTTGCATTTACTATGCTCCACAATCGCTCTTCTTCAGGTGATAATGCAGCTACAACTGCCATGAAAAGAAGAGCAGTTAAAAAATGATGCACAATTTTTCTCAAAATCAGTTTTAGGTTAAATTCAGCAAAAAAAAAAAAAGTGACAAAACCATACCAGAACCATCCTCCAGCTGGTTTGCAGATGCTGAATTATGATCATATGAACCAACACCATTCTCACTTGCACCACCAGCTGTCATGGTTTTTCCATCAGCGACATCATTCCCGTTGACAGAAGAATGGTAAGCAGCATTCCCACCAAGATCTTCATGGCTAGAATTTACATCTGTAACCTCTGATTTTCCAGCAGCATCATGTGAGATGGCATTTTCTGCATCCATAGCATTGGTACCAGTAGAAGTAGCCAAATCACCATACTCAGTGGCAGAATAGGGAACAGATGTTTGAGCAACTACTGTTTCGTTATCTCCCATAGTGAGAATATTGTCTTAAACCTGTAATGAAGAAAATAACCAAAGTAACTAAACAAATGTGTAAGCAACACTGACACGGACCCTATTCATCAGCCGATAAAGCTCTATTCTGCAACATTTTATCAACTCTTAATGCAAACCCCAGTAACCATCCCGAGCGCATGAGATCACATCAGATGTAGCAAGGCAATTCCCTGATGCGCTCTAAATCTCATAATGCGTGTGATACGGTCTGATACACGCATTTACGAATTAAAGTGAGTTTTTGCATAGTACCTATACCTTATGCATAGGCTACCTGTACGCATAGAGTTAAAATGCTTATTTAGGTTAAGTAAAACTTCTTTGGTGATACTGTAGCTTTATTTTCAATTGACTTATTTTAATCTCTTGCTTTTTAGTATTTAAAAGTTAAAATTTTAAAATGCTATCTATTAAAAAAAATAGTCTTTTCTAATAAGAAACGCCTCACGTATGTGATGCGTCCGCATATCGTATCGCGCGTAGGTTTTTTGGATCAAAACGCATCGAAATACATCGCGCGATTTAAAGCCATGTAGCCAATTAACCATGCCGTTGTGGTTTAAGCAAAAAAAAGACTACTACGTTAAGCATACAAACTACAAACTACAAATGTTATATCTTATAATTGATTAAAAAACTATCAGAAATCGTCATATTGAGCCACACCTATTCAATGTGCACCGGTTCAACATAAATTAATTACAAATCGTCCATTATAAACCCTAAAACGTTATATTGCAATAACACATAGAAACAGAGATGCGGCTACTGGAATCGAGTAAATGAGTAATTGATACCAATTGAATAATAAGCAATCGATGAATCACTTATAAGAGAAATAACAGCATCTACGTAATAAATAGGTATAATCTGATCTAAAACCCTAAATTTGAGCATAAAACAAAGAGTTCGAAGATTACTCAGAGAAAGAGGTGATAAGAGGAGAGTTCAATCGGAAGAGACGGCGGTGTACGACGGCGAGGGTGACGGAGGGAGTAGTGGCGAGAGATGACGACTAGCGGCTGGATGGAGAGTGCGTGTTGCCAATCAATATTATTATTTATGCCCTAATAATAATAAATAACCAAACATACCGCTTGTCCGTAACTTACTTTATCGTATCATATAATAATATCATGCACCCCATGTTATATTTGTTATATTAAGGTTTTCGGTAACGAGTAATTACACTAAAAGTCACTATCTTTTCATTTTCCTTAACTTTGATAATAATCTTTTCTACAATTAATATTATCTCTTTCATTTACTTATAATGAATAGTGTTTTTTTAAATTTATTCATGAATATGTTCGTGTTCTCTCCCTTACTCTCACAATTACTCAATAAAATGTAGACAACACATTCACATATTTATTAAGAAGTTGATGGGAATGCTCTAAAAATAAAATAAAGAAATAAATACATAAATCATTATATACGTTTGTTACTATTTTTGTTACGCTAGGACATCCTTTACGTTTTTTTTTTCTTCCAATTTTCATCATTTACCTCTAAGATATCGTTTTTATCACTTACATGTAATAATAAGAGTTTTGGATAAAAATCTGCTAAGGATCCAGTATCTAAATTCGTAAATGTGAGGTATAGTGCTAATTTGATAATATTGGATGCGTTATCGTAATTTGTGTGAGCGCAGTGATTTGATCACGAGGGAAAAAGCCCTTAACCAAGATAGTCTTACTTCGGTCAAAACTTATCAAGGTAATCTCTGGTCGAACTTCCTCGGTCAAGGATTAACTAAGTAATCGTTGGTCGATTCTTTTCGGTCAAAGATCAACAAGGTAACCTTTGGTCGATGAGTATGTGATTATCGTGGTCTCCGACACAAAAAACCCTCGGACGGTGAAACTATCACCGTCAAGTATATTGATAAATAAAGGTGGTTACAAGTGTTGTGGAGTTGATGATCGATGTTACAAAGTAAGCTAGTGCGTAGAGAGAATTATGTGTTCTGCTCTAATATATGTGATATTACATGTGTCCTAACTTATCACAATCTCCCTTATATATAAAAGATAATAACTCAAGGGAGTTATGATTAATAAAGACTATTAACTAATAATCCCTAAAAATCCGTCATGTCTTCAATATAATCGTAACAGCCACTTTGACCACGTGCTCCAGCACTCAGGCTGCGAAATAGGTGGTAGACCAGGCCTTCTAGCAGTTACACTTATTAAATATCAGCCTTCATATAAGATACAACCGTTAATAACAGCAAATACCGAGGATCCATGATCCTGACATAGCTCCGGAACTCTTCAGAATGATAATTAATCCAGACACGTCAATATCTTCTTGACTGCAATTTAGTGGATAGACTGAGTCTTCTAACCGTTATACCTGCTAAATATAAGACCACACATGAGAACAACCGTTAGTAAATAATAAGTACTGTGGATCCTTGATCCTGACGGGATCTAGAACACACGCTAAGGATAACTGATCCAAAACATATGCCAGGATAACATATCCACAATGTCAAATTTCTGTGCACTAACAATAAGTATGATATAATTACTTCTGACCTAATAAGAATACTAAATATGGTTGATTAATGTATTGAACGCTACATTTCTAAATTGAATTTTAATAATCCTATCATTGTAATTAAGAATATTGTTAAATGACAACTTAACAAAAGTCGCATTTGCTCGTATTTGGATAAGAAATGCTTGTTTGGTTTTATATGCTAAATTAATTTATTGCTGCTTTGAATTAATAACATACGATAAAAAGTAAACATTCAAAAACATGTAACATCTGGTTTCAAACCTAAAGAATTGTACCACAAAATTTTAACATTAAACCGTAAATGATAAAACAAGATCTACATGGAGATTCACACAACATTTTCTGGTTTTCATATGCAGCTTATCGCGGTTATGCCATATATCATTACAACTGCTAGTAACAATTACATTCTTTTTTTTAATCATTTTCCACCCCTTGCCACATCTTCTAGCTCCACTTCATATTTCTTCCTTCGCGTTTTTGGAATACCCACTTGTTTGTGATGAGTTGGTGGATTGATGGCATAGCGAACTTCGGATCTCAACCATAAAGGCTTTCCATTAAATCTTGAAATTGTAGACATTTTCCCATGTTTCCAACTTGTAAACTGGTAGCACCCAAGATTCCAATATCCCAACCTTTTACCATAACTTGACATGTTCTAAAATTGTTGCCACTCCATGTTTGCAATGCAATCTTGTCTTATACAACTATAGGTTTTTTGTGTTACATACATAACACGTTGATTACTATCACGACCAAAACCAACTTCGTAATGTTCTCCTCCATTCCAGACAACTTGATATTTGGAAGCATCTTTTTGTACGGCTTCAAACAACTTGGTTGTCGGTGTTAAAGGGCTATCGCTTTTGTCAATCACTTGCGATACATTAGAAATTATTCTCATGAGATATTCTCTTGTGTACCGTGATGCGGTGATTATTAGCTTACTTTGCCTTTAAAGAGCTTGGAATTCAGAGCTTCACACATATTGTTTGTGTCCATCTGTTTACATCAAATGCATTTTCATTACACGAGATACATAAATTTATATAATATACTAGCATTGGATACATGAAATTGAAATAAAGCCTTATTTTTATGGATCATTGGTTTCAATAACCACTCAATCAAAAATTAAGGATCAAACTAAGAACAATAGTATATATAACATAGAGTTTTTTATTACGGTTGCTACCCGTAAATGTTGGGATTCAATCGATCATATACCTCGATGAATATGACCAGGCTTAACGTTTACGTGAAACAACACACACATACGTATTACAATTTACAACTTAGGGTATGGACATACACGGTCCTTATACTAAATACAATGACACTTTAGACTCTCAATATAACTATTATATATTCACATGTACAACCCTAAAACTTGTAAAAACAATTATCTCCGGCCGTGAGATCTTTGGTACCCATAAATGTGCATCATGATTCATTTTTTCCATGTCTTTCATTGTCCTTTCAAACTATACAATAATTGTTAAGATTGCAAGTTTTATAATATATCTTTACATGCTTTACCCTTAAAAAGACTTTAATATAGGAAAATTAATATTATATCTTTTATTTTTATTTGAGTTTAAATTTTTTATCGTATTTAGTTTCCAATTTGAATTATGATTATCAACTATATAATGCGAGCTAGAGTTTATTATAGTTTATTGTTAATTTAATTTTTGATTAAATTTAATTGAAAAGAACTTAGTTCTTTGAACCATGATTGCTACGACCATTCGGAGTTGTTCTCCAGTGGTTCTTACTGAAGAACTGGATTATCCTGAATTTTCCTCACCTTATTATGAATCATCTCCAGTTTTTGAAGAACCAAGCCTTCCGTCATATACCGAATCCAAATTCTCTTTCCATATGACAATTCAAACGGGCCATAAGGATTAGTCCGTAGTTCGGAAGCTCACACAATCAGTCCACGTTTGTGGATTTTAGGTATAACATAATGGTAACAACTTGAAAGCCTATTTCATTTCACTAATTGTTTTAGTTCCGGTATTGTAACTACGTTGACAAAAACCAACCGAATTCGCCTGAACTGGGACCGAAAACGCTCAGGCTTGACAAACTCCCGAGCTTTACCAACCGTAGTGCATTGGTTATTATTATATTTTAGTTCGTCGCATTTTTTTTTCAATGCCATCACCTTCGATTATGACCGAATTCATATCGGTTCCCAATCACAACCCAGGTTTTTTCGTTCGCCACGAGTTTGATTGTTGACTTCATTTTATTTGTTTCGGTGCCTTAAATTGATACCGACATTGTTGCGCCGGGTGTGATACCTAGATTGTTACACATTAAAATTTCGACTTAATTATTTCAATAAAAAAAGCCCAAACAAAATTTTACTTGGGCCAAGCCCAAAATAACAAAACCCTAGAAAACCATTTCACTTTCATCCACCATATAAAACCCCAAACTCTGAAACCCTAATTTCTTTTGCAGCAGTGTCAACAATGTCGAAGCGAGGTACTTCAAACCCTAACCTCAATCTCCAAAACATAATCGATCTTCATGAAATATTAACTCTCAATTGTTGATTTCAGGTCGCGGAGGTTCCGCCGGGAACAAGTTCCGGATGTCACTGGGTTTGCCAGTGGCGGCAACAGTGAACTGCGCGGATAACACCGGCGCGAAGAACTTGTACATCATCTCAGTGAAAGGAATCAAAGGACGGCTTAACCGGCTTCCGTCGGCTTGTGTTGGCGATATGGTGATGGCTACGGTGAAGAAAGGTAAGCCGGATCTCAGGAAGAAGGTTATGCCGGCGGTTATCGTCAGGCAACGCAAGCCGTGGCGCCGAAAGGACGGTGTTTTCATGTACTTTGAAGGTTAGTTTTAATTATTATTTGGTTCTTAAAGTATATAGATGTATTATATGTTCATTTTATGTATTTTAATGTTACAAGTTTTTGTTGTTTTTTTTAAACTTATATGGACTGTATTTGTAATATATATTGTGATATACTTGTATGTTTAGGAGCTATTTTTATTTTAAATGATACTGAAATATGAATTGTTAAATGTTTTCTTTGAAATAATAGGGGAAAGTTAATCTACAAATTAAATTAACGTGAGAATTGAGTAGAGTAGTTATATATACAAGTAGAGTATCATAGAGAAATTCTATAATGTAATTACATAAATACTCTACTTTTATATATAACTTTTCTACTTGATTCTCACAAATAGCACGTTAATATCATTTATATTGTTGTAAATTATCTTGTTTTGATTACATTTTTATTTAAAATTTGCTCATGTGTAAATGTTTTAGCTGTTTGATGTTGAAATTTGTTGACAATTTTAATTGTTTTTATTGATTAAGGTCTTTGACTATATAATTTGTTTAGTGTTTCATTTAATTGTGTTTGTTGTTAGTTGTTACTTACCTGTATGTAACTATTATTTAATTGAATCATTTTTTAACTGTATGTTGCATTTTCTTGCCTTTGTGCTGATATATTCATTCATTTTAGTTGGGTTAGTTAAATATTTTAGTGATGGTAAATATTCACGTGTGTTGGAAAAGCGGGTCACATGGTGATACACTCACAGCATGCGTAGGATTTTTTTGTTTGACTAAACGTATTGGAGCGCGTTTTGCAATTCAAAACCGAGCTCATTTATTGATTTTACAAATTCTGCTTCTGATGTTCTCGTGCAGACAATGCTGGTGTTATTGTCAACCCCAAGGGAGAAATGAAAGGATCTGCCATTACTGGACCAATCGGAAAGGAGTGTGCTGATTTGTGGCCTAGGATTGCAAGCGCTGCGAATGCCATTGTTTAGGCTTTTTCTTTACTATATGATACTTATGTTAGTCGGTTTTGTTTTTCTGTTTGTTTTATCAAATGATGTTTGATGTTTATGTTAGAAGACATGGATTGTTATGCTTTTGGTGGTTATTTGTTATGTTTTAATTTGGTATTTGAGTCTTTTTACTTTAGTTATATTCATTTACTTGATTTACCCAGCAAAACAGTTTATATATCCCAGCTGTTCTTAGTGCTAGAGGTGCGCAAAATCGGGTATTCTTATGAACCGGAACTGGGTAAGAACTGGAACCGGGTATTGTCAACAAAACTCAAAATCGGGTTCGGGTAGGAACCGGTTCCGTGTATAATCGGGTATTTGACCGGTTTCATCAGGTTTTTTATAAGTTTTGGGTAGGGTAGGGTCAGGTTTTGACTGGGTATTGGTGAAACAGGTTCTACCGGGTCGGTTCTGGTTTGGGTGCTGTTTTTGGGGAAAAACCAAAACCTGGTTGTGCCTGCGGGTAGGGTAGGGTCTGGTTCTCGGTAGGAACCATCAGGTCGAGTTTGGAACCAGTTTTTTTGTGCACCTTTACTTAAGTTTAACTTACACGAACTGAATTGTTGATAAGTGTTACTGTTCTATGATTAACACCATTGTGTGATCACTCTAAACAAACGATTTTTTAAAAAACATAGTTGTCTATTTAATAATTGCAATGTTTTAGAAATATGTGATCGTGAACTCTTTGCACCGTTGGTCTTGATGTGTACTAAACTGTTTTTTTATTTTATTAAGTCTTTTATGATGGCAAACAAGAACCGAGTTTAAAACTTGAAAGACCTGCTTTTTAAGTTAAGAAAAGCTTGAGTTTGCCCAACTAAATCAAGCCTACTTGTCTTGTTTGTTTTAGCAAGCTGAAAAGTTGTTCTAGTTCGGCTTATTAAAACTTAAAGCTAGCTTTATTTTTTTTGGGTTACAAGTTTAAATATTCTGAATTTTTTTAAGCGTTGCTTAAAATAGTTACTTTCATTTGCTTGTATTTGAAATGGTAAGTATGGTTTACTACTTTACCTGTTTAAGTGAGTCAAATTGAGATTACATGTTTGTAATTTGCTTAACGGTACCAAATACTTTTCGACGGCACCGCCTATTTACCCTCCTATGAAAATTCATAAATCTACAATTGTATTTCAACATGTAATAACTCATCTGGTTCTTGACTTGACAACAGACATGTTAATATGTATTGAAGGAAATGTAAGCTCTCCCTCTCTCTTTAAACCATGTAAAGTTTATAATAAATAATAAAAAAAGTAATTTGATTATGCATAATACGTAATTAATATCTCATTAATTAAATGAATTAAGATTTAAATACAACCGTTGAAAATGTTCCAACAACTTTAATGATGTTACATCACTAACTACGTTAGGACCAAAGTGGACTTACACTCCACCTACACTAATCAAATTCCATGATGGGGTGCAAACGAGCTGAGTTACTCGTGAGCTACTCGAGATCGACTCGTTAAAAAGCTCAATCGAGTCGAACTTAATCGAGCTCGAGCATGAGCTTTACTTATTGTTGCTTGAGCTGGATCACGGGCCTAAATGAGCCCGTCATTTATATAACTTTTAAAAAAAAATATATATGTTATGTAAAAATAAATAAAATTAACTAAATATTATATATTATTTTATACATAAAATTATAATAGAAAAAAATATAAAAATAATTATAATTCTAAAAAAATAATTGATAAATAGTAAACAAGCCTAGTCGAGCTTAGGCTTGGCTCGACTCGTTTTCACATCTAATTTCATGGTACTTTTTATTATTTGACCTTTTTTTAAGAAAAGGAGAAATAAATTCTTCATAATTTACCACAAATCAATAGACAAATTCGTAACTCAAGCTTATATTCAAGATATAAATTTTTTTTAAATCACATTTTTTTAAATAACCTTGAATGGACCACGCAAGGAGTTGATCATGGCTCTAGAGATAGGAAAACGACATGTCAATACCAATATAGATTCATCTCATCCCAACATATCGAATTATGCGTGGTCCCAATTTATGAGCATAAATTCTATGTCACTTCGAATTATGATTCTTTAAAATCATAGGAGAGCAATAACCGGTTGGTGAACTCAACAATGTGGAGGCGGAAGAGGAGGATCCATTGTGGTGACACCGACGCCATATTTGTTGTCGGCCAGAGGCGAGGTGGCGGTGTTTTGAAGCATCTAACACGGAGGTTTAAGTCACAATGGAAACACGCACTTGCACGACAAAGCGCAAGCGGAAACCACCATGGTTATGATCCTCATAGCTATTCTCAAAACTTTGATGATGGTTTCTTGTATGAGCATCTCTCTCATTCACTTACTTGATATGATAAGTGTCTATAAAAGAACATAGAATCATATATTTGATCCGTTTATATTGTCGGGTCAAAACCTGTCTATTCTAGTTTATCTAGTAACCTTCTTCTAGAGCTCCATTATATGTTATTTAACGTTTAATACCATTATATTGTATAAATAATCGAACACCTTTTTATTTGAAGCAAATTAACCGGTTTGGTCGCTTAAAATTTATATGTTTAGATTCATATTTTATGATTTATAAATTGCAATTTTTTTCCTGTTTGATTATGCAAATAAATATTCATGTTAATGGAATCATGAATTTTGTTTATTATTTTAGTTTTGATTGACTAGTTTGACTTGACAACTCAACCAACATGACTAGATTGTCGTTCCTCTAAACCATGGTTAGTGGTTTGACCTATAACTTTTGTTAAAACGGGCCACGAATGACTATAAACACCACTAAATATTACTAATATTATGTACTTTTTGCCTCCTCTACATTGATCATTTAACTTTACTAACCATTTAGCACTTTATTTTTAAGTATGATACGAGACTTGTTGAAATAGGTTATGAGTTTTAAAAAATGTGAAAAATGAAGATCGATGACTATATAGGTGAGTTTTTTGATTTAATGATTTGTAGAAAGGACACGATTATGCCAACATTTCCGCACTAAGAACAACCATGCCAATGCTCATAACTAATAGTGAAAACATCATCCACCAATATTATCAGTATAGCTAACAAACCTAACTTTAAAATTTCGACTCATCATGATGAAAAAAGTGTTATTTTTTTTCTCTTTTTTGAAATAAAGTATTTAACTTATTCTATAGAGTTCAGTATTAAAGAAAATACATAATAATAAAACATATAAAACAAAAATTTTGGTGTGCAAAAGTATACACACTATATTTATTATTCTCCGTCACTATTGCAACTATGTAATACTCTTTACCACATTTATAAAAGTACATAAAAGATGTTTATACCAAGAAAATTTTAAACCGGCAAACTCACATAGTCTCTAAACATACTCCTAATTTTACATAGTTCACTCTAAGACGATAAGACTAAAAAGAAACACGTTTTCACGCATCATGATAGCACTAGGTTACTGGTCTTTTGACTTACAAGTTGTTTACATTTTGTTTATACATATGCATATATAGACAACAATAACAACATGAAAACAACATGTTATATGTGAGTCAAAGATTGACTTTTGGTATAGTGTCTTGTTTTTAATGGTACATTTTGTGTTACATGCATAATAGATTTATTGAGGATTACACGTTTAAAAACCAGTGATTTGACATCTATATTATCATAATATATTTTAATACCATAGTTGGTCGATTTTAATAATAAATACACGTTAGCATTAAGCATGTTACTAAAATATGTACTCAATATGTGTATACTCCATAACCCCAAAACATTATTTTCTTAGATATAAAATAAGGATTGCAAATTATACATTTAATTTATGTTTCAGACATTTAATTTTTATTTTTGAATTTTGTCTTACATGTAGTTGCATTTGGCATGCGTGTAGGCACGCACTATAAACACTAACCTTATTAAAGTATTGAATACAATTATAAGTTATTATATTATATTGTATATTAATGATAAATATTGAATATTATCATGATGAAGAAATCTGGGTTTATGTTCTACCATGTGAGAGCTTCGTAACAAACTAAATCATGTCCGAAATGAAGATAAGATATCTAAGATATCAATGTTCAAAGTTGTGTGATTTGAACAAACCTTGTGTGATTTGCCGTACAACTACTCATGATTGAGTCACCATTCTCATGCACAAGCCATTTTGGTTGATGGTCTTCAACTAATGTCATAACTCATAATGTAGATGATGTTTTGGTTGGACCAAGTATTGGTCTTTAATTCGCAATCCAATAAGTAGATGAAGTTTTGGTTGGACCAAATTTAACGTGTTTATTGCACATTAATCTTGTAAGAATGTTTATACTCTATTTGAAATTAAAATAAACACTAAGGTTCTGTTTGGTATAGCGTAACAAAATGGATGAGGAAATGAAACGAACAAGGAAATATAAAAGATGATGTAATTGAATGAGCGAGGAAATAAAATAAACACTAAGGGTCCATATTATTAAAGAGATTGGTTGCAATTAACATGTTTATCTATTTGGATAATAATTTTGTTTAATTAGTTATCACAGTGACCCACAATATCACTTATTTGTCGATGATATAACCAGTGATCCATCGACAATATCCATCGATAATGCAGATGCTTATGATCCATTGACAATTTGTATTTGTATATATTAATAATAATATAATTGATGCAAATTTTATATTTGTGTTTAACAACTTGACACAAAAGAAATATCAAGTAACGCAATAAATGATACTTTGTTTCTTTTACGTTTCAATTTCATGTCCTTTATCTTTTCTTTACACTAATCAATGTTATGACATAAGAAAGGATGATTACGTATTTAAACAAATGGAATCTGTGAGATGAGTTGACCTTAAACATAAAGTTGTATAATCGTGTAACTAATCAATTATTGGCTAATTAAACACTCTAGCCAGATTATTTCTGATTAGTGCATCATTGTTGTATTGTTGCATATGCATTATATAGAATGATGTTTATGTATGTTATAAAGTTATAATCAAGTTGTAACCATGAGTACATAATAACCAAAACATTAGATCGTTTAGTTGATCATGTTCATGAAGTATAAATAAGATGATTATAAGAATAGTTACGATAAATATTATCTATACAGTAAATCACAACAAATATACCCGATGTAACATTCTTTCTAATTCGTTCCTACCCTATATTTTTCTCTTCCTAAAAAAACAAAGAATGGAGCTCAATTTAATGCTCATTTTTTGTTGATTTAATGCTCATCTTTTCAAGAGTTCATTTGTCGAAGGTTTTTGTTTCTGCTTTAAGTATATCTGGAATGCAAAATCAAAAATTAAGAATTCGACAACATACGTTATATCTGGAATGACAACACGACAACAAAAGTTACGACAACAATGACTAATGCTATGACTGTAGTTGATCTGGGCATCAAAAGAAAACCAAAAAGAGAAAGATTATCATTCCAAACGAGGGACGATAAAAAAAAGGTACAATGAATTATCATGATCTTTTGGTGATAACGACATAAAGTGATATGAATGTACAAGAACCTTACAACTCTAATAAATATGAAAATAAAATTAATACATACATATTATTATACATATAATTAAAATAACATTTATTAACATGATAAAAATCTATAAAAATAAAAACTTCTTATTTAGGAAATCTTCGGCTACGTGTTATACCCATCCAACCATCCCTCATCACTTACTTTCACCTCGACATCACACCACCGCCCCCTCCATCACTCAACTTATGTTATACACATCATTCACCACTCGTTATATTTTGTTTAATACTTTCTCTTAAATAAAGTTAGAAAATTATGTACAAGCCTCCATAATACATGTACAACCTTGCGTACCACGCGGCTAAAGTAAGTGATGAGCATAATGGTGACTACACTTACCACACAAAGTGAGTGATAAGATGAGAGGAGGGGGGGGGGGGGGGGGGGGGGTTTCTCGTGAAACCTACCACAGTATCTACATGTATAACACCCCCCCTTATAACAGTATAACCTAACATATTTTGATATACGATATTATGCACGTTTCATGTTTGTTATTGTATTTTTTAATCTTTGAATGATTAGCTCACACATCCACAACAATGCTCTATAACGTTACTTTTGAATTTAAACATTACATATTTATTTTCTGAGTAATTATACATCTCATTATAAAATAAATTACAACCCCAATACCTACAAATTACCCACTCTCACTTTGGTATATTCTATGTTCATGATTTAGAATCAAAACAGCAATTTATAAGCACCATATTAAATAAACCTGTTTCTTATTAAAAAACTAATATAATTATACATGGATGGAAAGGACAAAAATATGAATGTGGTCCAATTTGCCCCTTTGTGCAATGAAGAAGCACTCCAATCTAACATCACCTTATAAAAAAACAATTATATTCCACAACAAAAAGTTTCATATTCCATTGTCCATCATGCGCTTACCCATTTTCATGTAACGCGTTTCATCACAAACGCCAAGTAACTTTAATAAAAAGCTTACCTAATTAACCAATTTTAGACATAGCACTTGTACATAAATTTGATTAGATGTAGGAAAACAAAAAAGAACAGCATAACCGGCTTATGTGTCATATGTAAATTTATACAAACAAATAATCAGGGGCGAAACTTGGACACGAATATCGGGGGGCCGAACTAAAAATGTATAGAAAAAAATCATAAACGAGGGGCGGTCGGGCTCAAAATTTTGGCAAAAAACGGGTAAATTTACACTACGTACAAAAATTTTCGGACGAAAAACAGCTAGATTTACACTGTTGCACGAAAAAACAGGGGGGGCCGGGGCCATCCCTGGCCCTCAATATTCTTCTCCATTGCAAATAATTATGTGATTATCATACATCTCTACTTCAATCAATCAATCAATCAATCAATCAATCATACCCAGTAAAGTCCCACCAATAGCATAACTATAAGTAGGGTCTGGGGAGGGTGGGATGTAGGCACGCCGTACCTCTATCCACATGGATAAAGAGGTAGCTTCCAGAGAGACCCTCGGCTCTAACGTACATATGTATGAAGCAATACAAAGGAAATCAGAGTTCAAAAGTAGTAATAATAATAATAATAATAACAATAATAATGATATTAATACTATTTATGTAAAGAAAATATTATTATGGTGTGTGACTAAAATAAGGTAAATAGAAGCCCTAAGGTATTCTTTTCTCACTAAAAATCCTTAACTTTAATTCTACTTCTCCAAGAATCCTTATCCTCAACCATGTCCTCGAAGAGGTTTAGGTCTATCAAATCATGCTTAATCCTCTCATCCCAAGTCAATTTAGGTCGGCCTCTACCCCTTCTCCCCTCTATAGTAATGTTTTCTATGGATCTAACAGGATTCGTCGTTTGTCTTCTCCACATGTCCAAACCATCTCAATCTCCACTCTTTTATCTTGTCTGCTATGTTCGCCACCCCTAATCTCTCCCGAAACACGACATTTCTTATTCGGTCTAACCTTGTGTGCCCGCACATCCAACGTAGCATTCTCATTTCTGCTACCTCCATCTTCCGCACTTGTGCCTTCTTGATGGCCCAACAGTCTGTTCCATATAACATTGCAGGTCTAACTGCAACCCTATAAAATTTTCCCTTTAGTTTAGTTGGGAAACTCTTGTCGCACAATATACATGTGGCTGCTTTCCATCTACCCCATCCTACCTGAACTCGATGGGTCACATCACTGTCTAATTCCCCATCGCTCTGAACAAATGATCCTAGATACTTGAACTTCGTTACCTGCGGGACCACCTGCCATTCAATGGTAATCTGCGCATCCTCATTGTCATTTACCCCTCCAAAAGCACAGTGGAGGTACTCCGTCTTTGATCGACTAACCCTTAAACCTTTTGTCTCTAAGGCTGTTCGCCACTCCTCAAGTCTCATGTTTGGATCTTGTTTTCTCTCAGCAAGTAACACAATATCGTCTGCGAACATCATGCACCATGGGAGCGTCCCCTGAATCGACTTTGACAACTCATCCAAAGACTATTGCAAAAAGAAACGGGCTCAACGCTGACCCCTGATGAAGACCTACCTCTACAGGGAAGGAAATCAGTATCACCCACTGGCGCACGGACACTTGTTGCACTCCTGGTATACATATCCATAATTATCTTTATGTATTTCCTGGGTACTCCTCTACCCTCTAAGCACTCCCAAAGCACCTGTCGTGGCACACTGTCGTAGGCCTTTTCTAGGTCAATAAACACCATATGCAGGTCACGCTTCTTCTCCCGATATTTTTCCATCAATCTTCTTATAAGGTGTATTTCCTCTGTGGTGGAACGCCCCGGCATGAATCCAAATTGGTTCACCGTAACCCGAGTTTCTAGTCTAAGTCTAACCTCAATCACTCTTTTCCAGAGTTTCATAGTATGACTTAGTAGTTTGATTCCTCGGTAGTTACCACAACATTGGGCGTCTCATTTGTTCTTATAGGTAGGAACTACAACGTTGCTCCTCCATTGGTCTGACATCTTACCAGATTTAAGGATAATATTGAACATGGTAGTTAACCACATGACTCCTTCCTCTCTCAGACACTTCCACGCCTCGATGGGTATGTTGTCTGGGCCAACCGCCTTAGCCTTTCCCATCCTCCTAAGTGCAGGATGGGAAAGGCTAAGGCGGTTGGCCCAGCAACATACCCATCGAGGTGTGGAAGTGTCTGGGAAAGGAAGGAATCATGTGGTTAACTACCCTGTCAAATCTGGTAAGATGTCAGACCAATGAAGGAGCAGCATTATAGTTAAAATTAATTATATGTTGAACAGTCTTCTATTACTTTGTTTTCTAAACTCACTCCTATATTTATATGTTCGTCCACAAAGAAAATAGAACAACATCAGGGTAAACACTTGTTTTTAACCTATCTTGATAGCGTTGGACAACAAACCTTAGATATAAATCGAGTTACTTAGTATTAATTATTAAATACTTTTACAAGTTATATTTGAATATTATTTTAAATATGTAGAAATAGTATAATTTTTTTTTAATTTAAAAACAAGAGATCAAACTACAACAATATAACCTCATCATCAGTCACAAGTCACAACCGCTACATTTCAAACTTATATTAACATAAAAATAGATAATCACATGTAGATGAGAGACTCTAGAATATACATCTATCTATAATAATATATATAATTCTCATCCTCCCCACTTCAAACCATCATATTGCTTTCATTGATTTAACCACACGAACATAAACAAACATCAACAAATATAAATGAACAAAAACAAACAAATATAAAATATTAAATAAATGATTTATTCAATGAACACAACATACTCCTTAAAAATATTAGATATCGACATATATAGAAAGTTATTTCTATAAACTATTAAAAACGTTATAGAGTAAACTGCGGTTTTCGTCCATGTGGTTTGTCCAAATCTATGGTTTTAGTCCAATAGTTTCAAATTTGTGATTTTCGTCCCTGTAGTTTCATTTCACTTGCAATTAAACCCGAATTCAGTAGCCTCGTTAAGTGTGGTCGTTAAACCCATCAGCATACCCTTCACGTGAGAGGCAGTTTTGTCCTTCACGCTGATGGTTTTAACGACCAGACTTAACAGGGTTAATGAATTCGGGTTTAATTGCAAGTGATATGAAACCACAGGGACGAAAATCGCAAATTTAAAACTATTGGACTAAAACCGCAGATCTGGACATACCACAGGAACAAAAACCGTAGTTCACTCAACATCATATATAGAAAGTTATTTATTCAATGAACACAAATAAAAAACGACGTATATAGAAACAGCATATTCCTTTAAATAAATAGATGAAATGAACACAAATATAACACATTAAATACATAATTCATTCAATAAATAAAATATTAAATAGATGATTTGTTTAAATTCAAACATTAAAGATAAATAAACATAAAAAACAAACAAACAAATATAAAATATTAAATAGATGATTTATTAAATGTTTCATTCAACTATGATTCTATGAACATAACAAAATATAAATAAATCAAAATAGTTCCAACTATATTTACAAATCTCTTTACAGAAAAATTAAACTAAATCTCATAAAGAAAACATGTTAAAAAGACTAGAAACAACAAGTATAGAAAGTTAATAAGTTTTCACGTGTCGACTACTACTAGGCTATACATATTCCATTGAACACATTATCCACTCACCTCTGTCTGGTTCCACAAAGTATAAGCCAAATTGCAACAGTCTGCCGATCAATAATCACTAATCATCCTTTCAGTTTTGGCGTCCGCCTGTGCTTGTACCAAAACGACAACCGCACCTGCGTTTTATGCACAGCACCACACGGCGTTAGATCTCGTACTAGCTTATTCGCCTTCGTTCGTTTTAAGTATAATTATTTGCATGATTTGAGGTGAGATTTTCAGTTATGATTATTATTCGCATTCAAGTTCGTTAGATTTTGAAATTTCATTGAATATTTAGTGATGTGTTACGTTGTGTTGCTTGTAGTTTTAATTTTCAAGTTAATGAATAGCTGCCTGCATGGATTATTATATTGTTAATTAATTAATAACTGATTATAACTTAGGAGTTAGGAGTTAGGGATCTTGTGGATGCTTTTGAATTGGTGTAATGTAACGGATGCTGATTGAATGAATGTGTTTCTGTTTAAAAAAATATAGGTTACAGTTTACACGCCTCTCTATTGTAATTGCAATTGGATCCTTTTATTATAATATGAATCCCTATGTTGAATTTTGAAATAAAATAAATATAAAATAATAATAAATAAATAAATAAATAAAATTACAGTTTGTAGTAGAGTGATCTTGATGTTAATTTATGTGCTGGCATTGATTTGAACTAGAACAAAAGGCATAATTACAGGGTCTGCTTGGTTGTTAAACGAGCTTTGAAACCGAGCTGAAAAATTGAGATAGATTTTGTTCTGTGAGAGTGTGAGTTGAGTGTTTTGATTAAAGCAGAAGTTCATGTTTTGATTGAGAAACTGTATGCTTCTACAGTTCTATGCATGCCTTGCTCTTATGGTTTACTTTTGAAGTTTTTATTTCCTATTTCCAGAATCACATGAGAGTATGTGAATCAGGATGTACATGCAGGCTATTTATATATTAAATCATATATAGAGCTTATTTATTTAAAAGTTTTTTGGTATGAGATACTAGAAACCTATGAGAGATGTAAACAGATTTATATAAATATTTTGCGCTTTGCGTACATGATTTAATGTGCTTCAGCTTCAGATCCTATCGCCTCTGTACGCATTGCCCTTTTTAAAGCCAAGTGTATGATGCACATTTCAAATGTGAGGAGAACTAAGGTGTTTTATTCTTGATTGATCTATGACAGTGTACGTATACGTTTGACGATTGTTATCTAATTCTCACCTGTCTTTCATGAAGAATGACTTGTTTATGTTAACCTTGTCTTCTTTTAAGTAAAATGACTAGTTTCAGTTTGAAACAAGTGAGATTACAAACTTTGTAAACATGTAATTACTAAAGTATTTCTTGTGTTTGTGTTGCATTGGGTGCAGGGCAACTTAGTAAGCCATGGAAGCACAGTCTGCTTTGTCCTTTCAAAGATCAGCTGCTAGACAGTTTAATAACCATGGAGCTGCAAGCGCTCGATCAGCCCCTTTGGATGATAAATATCCAAAGTTTACAAACCCTCAGCCCAATTTCAGTAGCGGGACAGTCGAAAACATATTTTCTTCATCTTCAGGGATTTCTCCAGATTTTAACTTTTCTTCTGTCATTCCCCACTCAAATCTTTCAGAAAAGGCACCTTTTACATCTCAATCTTCAGTAATCCGTCAATCTGCAACGTCAAGTCAATATACAAAAGAAATCAACAATAATTCATGGTGTACAGATTCATTGTCTGATTTTCTTGATTATTCTGAAAATACCCCTATCCAGTCTAGTGACTTAGAACACAGTATCATGCCATCTGAGGATCTTCTTGATTATCCCCAAAATGCCCCTATCCAGTCTAGTAACTTGGAACACAGTATCATGCCATTGCCATCTGAGGATTTTGGTAAACAAAGTAATTGGCAAGATTGGACTGATCAGCTCATAAATGAGGATGATACTTTGACCCCTGATTGGAATGATATTCTAGTTGATACCAATATTCTTGATCCCGAGCAAAAGGTATGCTAAACTTTTATTCATTATTTTTAATTTGTTATGATGTTAATAAAAAAACGATTTCAGTATGGTCTACAATTGAGTCAGATATGACTCTGCAATCCTTACTTTGCTACTGAAGAAACAACGAAACCATGTTGGTAACTTGGATGGTATTTAGTAATTAGTATGCTGTATGCATATAAAGGTGTTGTATAACTACACGGCTACAAATGAGAATATGGTTTTCTACAAGAATCTATTTTGAATGTTGGCTCATATAATCATAGATGACGATGATTGCATATAAAGGTAGCCAACTTTGGAGTTTGGTCAAATTGCTATTTTGAGAACTGACTAGTGTTTTCACACATAAAAACTGTACCTTTCTAAAAAAATCGATTTTAGGTAAAAGTTGATTTGAGCTAAATATTCGATTTACTTGAAATTGATGTTGGTGAAAGTTCAGAGGTTTTTTTATGGGTTGAAACAAAGTTGCTTACCTAAAATAGAATTTGGACCAAAGTTGGCTACTTGCAAGTAACCATTATAAATTTTTGCTATTATGACCTTCATTGACTTGGAATTAATCTCTCAAACCAAAATGAGTCAAACTACGGTAACATCAACAAGCTCACCACCTTTACTCACTTGTGCTCCGTGGGTCTTGGCTCGTGATGGACTAGCACCGTAACACAACAATTCCACTCATACCTTGCTTATACCTATTTATCCAAATTTGATTCTTTTATCTCCATCAATCATTTTGCCAAAATGCAACCATAGGACAACGATTTGTTCCAGTTTTCTTTATCGCTATCGGTGGCTCTAAGGTTTATACCCTGTGAATCTTCATACAAGTGTGTAGGTGGTTATGCAGTGAACCTTAAAAACTAACCGGTGATAACCTATACACACTGTATGGGGATTTACAAGGTATCGATCGAAGTGCCACAGGTGCGATAAGAGCGGCCCCACCGTAGCAATTTGTTTTTTTTTTGGTTGCTTTTTTGGCGAAACAATTGATGGAGATGGAATGGTTAGAATCAAAATTGGATAAATGAGTGTTTATAGGCAAGACATGGGTGGGGTTGGTGTATTATGGTGCAAGCCACTCACGAGCCAACATCACACAACACAAGCTAGTAAAGCTGATGAGCTATTACTATAATTTGGTTGCAGAAGGCTCATATAGGTGGCCATTCTTATCACTAAATCTATTATAAATATCTCAGAATCTACATTGTACTGGTTCTTGTCTTGTTGCTCGTCTAAAGATATCCAGTCAGTAGACATCATGTATATGGTTATATGTTCTAAACTTATCATTTCTTTTATTTTAATTTAGATGTCATATCATGTGGGGGGGTCATCTACAAACTTGGTGCAAGCACAGCCACTAATTCCTCAATCATCTGGAGAAGCTTGTGTCCCATTGACCCCAACACCTTGTGGAAGTGGGTCCCAATCCAAACCACGGATGCGCTGGACTCCAGAACTTCATGAAGCTTTTGTGGAAGCAGTCAATAAACTTGGTGGAAGTGAAAGTACTACTTTTTTTCCTACACATCTTTTGACTTTATTTGACTAAAGGTGGCAAATAGGGCGGGTTTGGTTTGAGGTTAAAACGGCTAATATCTTGGTATCGGTCAAAATATTGAAACATTTTTTGTCTATAAATAATTCTTTTTTAACAACTGCCCTGAAAACCTTCTGTCTATAAACCTTTTTCCTGAAATTATATTTTTTTTGAACAAATAGTGTCGAATATGATTATTATATATTTTTTTTATTATTTTGATAATAGTTTAGTTATTTAAACAGAATGATGTGATATAACCTGAATCCCAACCCATTTATATGTAAATATGTCAAGTTGTCAACATTTTCATATCTAATAGCTACACTAGCAATCATGCAGGGGTTTTGTGATTCTCTACAAACATTTAGTTTGTCAAATATGATTTTAGTTTTTTTTTATTATTTCATTAATAATCTAATTCGATGAATAAGGCGATTTAAGAGGTTTTATGCATTAAATTTTGACCCGTTTGGCTCTAAGTCTTTCTTATCTAACTTATATATATATTACCTGTTCTGTCTGTTATACATAAAAACATAACCAAAATCGACACAATAATAAGTAAACATGTCAAATTTGTCACATCTAATAAATGCATTAATTTCATTTGTGAATTGTTATATTTGTATCCACAGAAGCTACACCCAAGGGAGTATTGAATCAAATGAAAGTTGAAGGCTTAACCATCTATCATGTAAAGAGTCATCTACAGGTACAGTTATGATACTTCTTGATTGATGCTAGTTATTAATGTTGAGCAATATTTATTTATCTATATATTTTTGCAGAAATATCGGACGGCTAGATATAGACCTGAACCTTCATCAGAAGGTAAGCAAAATGTTGCCTCACTTTTTTTTTATCTATTGTTGCATCTATCTTGGCTATATAATATATTAAACAAAAAATAAAATTATATCAATATGCTTTTTATGATTAATTGGTCGATGACTTATTGCAGCACCTTTGGAGAAAAACACGACTTCTGTTGAAGATTTCTCATCTTTGGAGTTGAAAACGTAAGTTACATTAGTTAATCAGTTTCATACCAGTAGCAATAAAACTGTTTTTTAAAGGTAAAATGAAATTGCCTGTTTACCCTTCTTTTAACCTAATTTGAGACATTTACTTTTCGTAAAGAATGAAAGCATCATTTTATCTATTAACACCTCAAATAATCGTCATTTTGATCTAAACGTTTTTTTTATTACAATTTCATACAGCAGGAATACATCCAAACGCTATCTTCTAAATAGCATTTTGTTACACCTGAATTTTCATTCTGGTTATTCGATGTCAGATAATTACTTTAAAACGTGTGTCGTTGATTATTATTTTTGAATTGATCAGGGGCTTGGAGATCACTGAAGCACTAAGACTTCAAATGGAAGTCCAGAAAAGGTTGCATGAACAACTTGAGGTACAATTTTACTGCCCGTTTTTTAAATTTGTTAAGTATTCAAATTTTAAGATAAAATATACAAAACCTAGTTAACCCATTTATGTGCAGATTCAAAGGAACCTACAGCTGAGAATAGAAGAACAAGGCAGATATCTTCAGATGATGTTTGAAAAGCAATGCAAGTCAGGTACCGACAAGTTTACAGTTCCATCATCTATCGAACCGGGACCTGAGGTGGTTGGACCATCTGAAGAAGGTTCCAGCAAGTCAGGACCTGATAGTTCTCAACCGGCTAAGCGTGCAAAAGTGAACGAGTAAAAACCTACATTATTATTAAGGTTTTATAAGTTTTATAATGACAGGGGATCAAATTGTTTAGTTTATAACTGCTTTTTGATGTATTCTTTTTGCTTAATAAGAAGTTTAAATGATGAATGGCCTTAGAAACAGAGTTAGGTTTTGTAGAAATTATTGGCCACAACTGCACTGCACCTACACTTGGTCCATAGTGCAGTGTGCATTGATCCGTTGTACTGTACATATGCTATGAACAAGAGCTACTTTGTGCATTAACACAAGTACATAACTTTTTTTTCAAACTTGCTAAATGATACCCTTTTTTCATGGAAAATCATGTATTTAAAAAGAAGAAATTGGGTCCAAGTATTTGGCCTCACTAAGATGTTTTAGATCACATCTTATAGGTCATGTAACTTCAAATTAAACAGTAGTTATGTTAGTGAAATCAGTGTAATTAGGATTAATTTATTGATCAAGTTAATTGTAATATGGATCTAAATAAGTATAGTCATATTGGTACTTGGGGCGAAACCCCTAAGTCATGGGAGTTCTAAGGGGCGGGGGTCCGACGCCCATGGCTGATCAGGTCAGTTAGGAAATTTTTTATTTCGGACATATATTGCTTTATTAAAAACATATTAGAAAATTAATTAATTAATTTTTGTTACAAAGTTTAATAAAACAACAAGATCGTATTTTCAGTTTTATGATAACTGTAAAGTAATTATCATTGTCCCTGTATTAAACCCTATTATAACGTACGTAATTTTGATCATATGATGATTCTCCCAGTTCATTATAACATATACAAATCCATACTTGATTCTTGCTCTCAAATGAGTTTCATCCGGTCAAAATATTTGGGAACCACAAATAATTTTGATTTGATAGTGTTTACACGACTCTCAGATATCCAAAACTAATCGTTTACAGAAAATTCACCAACAAGTTATGCCGATATAGTTTGAACTTTGAACAATTTATGTTAGTATAAACTTTATTCGATTGATCTGTCTACAAATAACCTATTTGTTTAGTTTACTTATTAAACCTTGTGACTTCATATTCTCCAATCAAGTTAAGTAAAATTGTTTTGTTATGAGGATAATTTATTAGGCATTAGCTCATGAGTCGTGACTCTCAACAACATATATAAAAGTTATATTTGATAAAACAATTTGTTACAAATAACACACGTGTATGCAAAATAAACTCGTAAATTAATGAAAGAGTCACATTCGGATAATAATTACGAAGTCACATAGAAACAAATACATGCTTTTTTTATGTATATAAAACAAACACATGCTTTTTATATATGTTTGGACTTTGGAGTATGGACGCGTTCGGTTGAATTAATTGACTTTGGGAAAAGAAAAAGGACAAATACATGATGCTTCTTGCCTTTTTTTTCGGTTTGACTTTTGAATTTAAGTTTGCAATGAAAGTTGACTTTGTGACATGAAGTTTCGTTGCATTCTGTTTGGGTTGACTCTTGACTTTTAGTTCTGCAATCAAGTTAGTAAGATACAATTGTTTTAACTTTTAAGCATTAATGTGAGGATACCATATATTTTTTGAACCAACGATAAAGAAAGTCATCGATACCGCTAAAGCATTGCTGCTACAATATTCTTAGTTTACATTCTAACATAATTCTAAAATTACAACACTAGTTACTATAATGCACATAGTTATGAAATCTCAATTTCGTTGGTAATTTTGTTAGAAAACAAAAATAAAAAAAGTAGTTCGTTCTTAACAACTTGATTTTTGATAAAGTTTATATTGAAATGTGGAAAAAGAAAATGAAAATATCACTCTATGCCTAGATTTTTAAGCTAAAATGATACATATTAGAACAACAATTTCTGAAAATTCAAAAAAATATGACAAAAAGAACTAACAATTAATTTTGTAACCAAATATTTTATGTACACCGATTTAAAAAATACACATGTGTTCTATTCTTGGAAACTTGATGACTTATCCACCCTAATGTTGTTCAAATGCTCACTTGTTTGAGAAATAGTCGATAATTCTTGGACAACGTTACGCATCGAAGGTCTTGACTCAGGTGAAACACGACTACAAGCAAGAGCAACTTTAAGTACAAGCAAAACTTGCTGAGCCTCTTCGTCAGTGGGAGGTGAAAGCCTTTCGTCTAGTATATCTTTCAACAATAAAACAAAATCGTTTGACGAGGCTGAGGTTGGATTTGATGTTTGTAGAGACGTTAAGAACTCTCCGGGATGTTTCCCCATCATAATCTCAAATGTTACAACTCCAAAACTGTAAACGTCACACTTCTCTGTAACTCTCATCGTGAGTGCAAGTTCTGAAACATAAAATATTCGTTTAATCATATTCCAAACTATAACGTTAATAATCACAATAAGACAATCACGCTCGTATAAATTAGAAATATACCTGGTGCCATGTAACCATACGACCCAGCAATGCCTGTCCAGTTACTCGTATCCGAATCCAACAACTTAGCAGTCCCGAAATCCGACAACCGGGGGACCATATCATTCTCAAGCAACACATTATTTATCGAGACGTCCCTATGAACAACCGGAGGATCACAGTCATGATGCAAGTACGCTAACGCGTGCGCAAGGTCCCGAACAATCTTAACCCTCGTAAACCAATCCAACTTCGTACTCGGCCCGTAAAGTACATTTCCCAAACTACCCTTCTCCAAATATTCATACACCAAATACATCCCGCCTAAAGTACAACAGTAACCATGGAGTTTAATAATATTCCGGTGCCGGACTTCCGTTAGGGCTCGTATCTCGTTCTCGAAACTCCGTTTATTCTCCGCCGGAACGTCGTCGGAGTTCGTTATCTGCATCCGTTTCACCGCCACGATCTGTCCGGTAGACAATTTCGCCTTGTAAACACTTCCGAAGCTTCCTCTTCCGATGCAGTACTTCTCGTCGAAGTTTCCGGTGGCTTTTACGATGTCGGAAAAGGTAAATTTACCGTCTCGTTCCCAAACTACTAAATCTGAGCTATTAACTGCCGTAGAATTTGTTCTCTCTTTGGTGCTAGGGTTAGGTTTTCGTCTAGTAACAATACAGTAGATAACAAACGCCGTTACGAATAAAATGATAGTGAGGACCGGTACGAGAACTGCGATAATTAGCTTATTGTTTCTGGATTTGTTCAGTACGGTTTTGATGTTACAAGGAGTTAATCCTTTATCAGATGATTCAGATCCACACAGATTTGGATTTCCGGTGAACGAGGCTGGCGGTGCCAGTTTGAATACACCGGCGTCTGGTATCGGTCCGGATAAGTTGTTGTACGAGAGATCGACTGATTGTAGGCTGATCATGGAGGTGGCTAGTGACTGAGGGATTTGACCTGAGAAATTGTTGTGTGAGAGGTTGAGAGTTTGGAGTGTGTCGAGCTTTGATAGGTCGGTAGGGATTCGTCCGGTGAATGAGTTGCTGCTTAGGTCTAGTAGGTACTGTAATTGGAATAAGTTTCCGATTTGGTACGGTACTTCGCTGGATAAGTGATTGTTGCTTAAGTTCAAGCCTGTTAACCTTGCACAGTTTCCGATTGTTGCTGGTATGCTTCCGTTTAGATTGTTTGCAGACAGATCAAGAGCTTGGAGATTAGTTAAGTTGCCTATACTTTGAGGAATCGGTCCGGTTAACTGATTGTTGCTGAGATTGAAATTGAACAAATTGTGTAATTTCCCTAATTCACTAGGGATTTCACCAGACAGTTGGTTCCATTCTAGACGTAGGACGCCTAACTGTTGCAAATCTCCAAGCTCGGGTGGAACTTTGCCTGAGATTCTGTTCCTTTGCATTTCCAGATTGGCTAGGTTTTGCAAATTTTTAATATCAAGATTGATTTCACCTGTGAATTGATTGTCACTGAGGTTGATGTAAGTGAGATTCGGATGCACACCGAATGCTTGTGAAATGTCCCCCGAGAACTGGTTTCCATCCAGCCTTAACCGACCCAGATTCGTGCAGTTTCTTAGGCAATCTGGTAATAATCCCGTGAACTTATTACCATTCACAGTAAACTGATCAAACTGAAAACCACTGCATAGTTCTGCAGGTAGTTCACCAGAGAAACTGTTGTTTGAAAAGCTAACATTGGTTAACAAAAGATTGTTTTTGCCTAATTCTGTAGGGATACTGCCTGTCAAATCATTGCTAAAAACTGAAAGTGCCACCAGGTTAGAGAGATTAGAGAGAGTATGAGGCAACTCTCCACTAAAATGGTTGGTATTAATGTCAAGTTTAGTCAATGAAGTCAGACTCCCGATCTCGGGTGGGATTATTCCACTGAGATTATTGGAAAAAAGCTGCATAGATTGAAGATTAACCAATTTTCCAATTGTGGAGGGTAGTGAACCCGAAATCTGGTTGCTAGAAAGATCCAAATTTTCAAGATTTTCCAAATTTCCAATCTCCACAGGGATGGAGCCTGTGAAACTATTGTTGTACATAAACAGAACTTTGAGATCTGATAATAGACCAATTTCAGGTGGGATTGTTCCAGTAAACAGATTACTTTGAACCTGTAAAGACACCAATCGGGTCCAGTTGCTGATGAAATGTGAAGAAATTTCACCAGAAAAGTTGTTATCCGAAATACCAAGAAAGGCAATCTGGGTCAGATTGGATAAAGACACCGGAAACTCGCCGGAAAACGAGTTTCCGGCGAGTGCCAAGAATGTAAGGTTAGAACAGAACCCAAGCTCATAAGGGATTGAAGAGTTCAGTTGATTTGAGTGCAGATCAAGGTTCTGAAGATTATGAAGCTGACCAATAGAAGAAGGAATTGTTCCTTCAAATGAATTTTCAAACAAATTAAGCACTTCAAGATTGGGGAATAAGCCTAAATTTTTCAAAATTGGGCCTGAAAACCTGTTGCTTCCTAGTCTAAGCTCTTTCAGCTTTGTAAGATTGTAAAAACTACTTGACAGTTGACCTTGAAACTGGTTAGTTGTGAGATCAAGGTATTCAAGATTGTGCAAATTGGTGAAAAATGATTCAGGTAAAGAGCCATTCAACCGGTTTACTGACAAATCAAGAGAAGTCAACTTCTTAGAGTGGAGAATGAACTCAGGGAACTCATTTTCAAGTTCATTGAGGTAAAGATTAAGAAAAGTCAACGCTGGCATAGGTGAAAAGTCAGACCAATTTGCGTTAGTCAAGTAATTCCCTCCAAGATTTAAGTACCATACCTGCTGAAGATTGCTAATTTGAACCGGGATTGCACCGTTAAGACTGTTATCATTAAGATTAAGATATCTTAACTGTTGCAGCTGCTCAATCTCAGATGGGATTTCATCTTCAAACCCGTTTGAGCTCAAATCCAAATGGGTAAGATTTGGAAATGAAGAAAACTGAAAACCAGTTAATGTTCCTGAAATTGATGAATCTGAGAGGATAATCTTGGACACTGTGCCACCTTCATTGCACACAATACCAGTCCAGTTACAGAGACTCTGAATGTTTCTTGAAGACCATGAACTCATTGAAGATGGTGATGATGATAAGGTATTCTTCCATTTAATAAGTGCTTCTGCTTGTGTTCTTGGTGTTGATGTGGTTTTTAATGGAAGTAAAGAAAGAAATGCAATGTAAAAGAGGAGATTGGGGATGGTTTTAAATTCTGCCATTGATGTTTTTAAGCTTTTTTCATGCTCAAATTGTAAACTTTATAAGTTTGTAATCAAATTGCAGAGAGAAAGTGATGATTATAGTTGGAAGTCTGAAAACTGGCAGTAGATAAGGATTTGAATACATGTGGTTGGGTTCACGAAATTTAAGAGATTTATGTGCCAGAATTGAATGCTTTAAAGGCCTTGTTTTTCAAGGGCTTGTTTACACACAGGAAGATACAAAGAAGCCAGCAGGTTCGTTTTTACTTTTTTAATGTCTTTTTTTATTATTTTTTACGAATAAAATAATCTGACTAAATATATAAAAAAGTTTTACTAAGGTCATCGGTCATCTAGGTATCTCGAGTAGTAGTAAATCCGTTACTTGTTATCTTTATAGCTATATAATAATTAAAAAAAAAGACTCATAAATTTATTAAAAAAATTCAAATTTTAATCAAAATACATGAGCTGATTTGCTGGTCAAGTATATATACGTTTTTAATTATTTTATTTTGCAACTTTAGATACCGAATAAAAAAAGTTAACGTCAAATATAAATATTAAAATACTTACTTTTTATATTTATCTATTCATTAAATATATTAGATACTATCACGATGTTATGTTGTTTTTAGACTTTTACAATGTAACTTTCAAAGGAAGTATATATATTTCATATTTAAAAAAAGAATATATTTAATATAATGATTTTTAAGATATATATAATTTTGTAAATTGTAATAATTAAAATTATTATTATTTTTAAATGATAATTGGGTATAATTGTTACATTTAGGTGTGTGATAATGTTATGTCATGATCACTGATAACATCACATGGTAGGTAACTTGACATAATGGTAGAGTTTTGAAGCAAATTGGAGTTTCACTTCTTTGGTTGTAAGGTGGTTTTTTCATTAATATTTAAGACCCAACTTGCAATTGTTTAAAAAAAATAAAAATTGGGTCAATTTCAACCTTCAAAAGTTTATGTTTTAGTAATAATAATTCAATGATAAATAATTAATTATTCGGTTACAGCTCTACGGCTGTCGATGACAGTTCGTGTCATGTTTGACTTTTATTTTTTTTTGTAACCCTCAATCTGCTTTTAAAGGTAGTCATTGTCTGTAAATTAATTATATGAGTATGTTTCGGTAGATACTTTTATATTGACTCGAATTGATTCCCATTAATTGTAACTCGACCTTATATTAGTTGTAACGATCTCTTGCTTGGTGTGCATAAATATAGATGGAAACTAGTCTAGTCTTTTACCATCCACATCACCAACTCAGACTGTACACTACAATAGTTATTTGCTTGAAACCCCATTTGTTTGCTCGTCTTTTGAATATAAATGCAAATTGATTATTAGTGAGGATTTAATAGAGTTTACAACGGTTGTATTTATTCATGATTCACATAGCTAAACTGAAGAAACACTAAGTGAACCCACGGGCAGATTATAGATAATCTGGGGGTTAAGTAATGTTTCTCACGGATGAGGTCCAGCAGAGAAGGTTGTTCTTCAGGGGACCTGCAAAACAGACACCGTAAGCTCGTCACTGAGAAGGGGGGGGGGGGGGTTCCTCCTTGTGACCACCCTCCGGCGTGAGAATCAGACTAGATTGCTTTGAATATAAGTGTATATTAAGAGATTGCTAGATAAGATTGAGATATCAGATGATGTCCTTACCATTCCAATGCGTTGGAGTATTTATAGCCGAAGGTAGGTTTCCAAGCAGGTACAGCCGGCTGAATAGTATTCCTGTTCTACCAACAGTGGACTACGCACAGGCCATGCTGGTTGGTGGATATGTTACGGCCAACAGTAATAAGGTCGGCTGTATACTGTTCCACCAACTGTAGGCTGCGCACGTCCCATCGTAAGGGTTGGTGAGTAGGCAGCGGCTAATAGTGACAAACAGTACTAGAGGGTGCTCCTCCTCGTATTGTTGTCGGTGAGTTGTCACCCTGTGATTAGTTCATGGGCTGCTCTGGTCAAATTGTCTGTTCCGCCCATACCTTAGTAGGTATAGTACGAAAGACCTTCCAGAAGCATACGGACTGGCTCATTTAGGCGGGAGTATTCCCACCTTGCTCATTCCTTCATGTGACTACTGAAGTAACGAATGCCTTGTGCGTGTAGCCTTGCTGTTAGTGCGGGTAGCCTTCCCTGATGGCTTGTATCCGCAGCTGCGGGAACAGGCGGGGTACTTCACCATTGGGAGGCTTTCCCTGCGGGTACAGCTGGCGTACTGCGCGTAAGGTTCTTTGAGCATGGTGGGTCCTGCTGGAGCAGTTGGTCATTGCGCAGACGTCCCTGTTCAAGGTGAGTCTTGCGGGTCCAACTGGGCTCTGCTGGGACCTACCTCTTCAAGTCCCCCCAGTCCAATGTTCTTCTCATGAATTGTTAATAAGTGAGGTGAACTTTTGGACTTAGCAAGGGGTTTTGAAAAGGGTTTAGTTTTTCGGTTTTCCGTGGTGATTCATCCCGCGGTTTTCCTGATGTCACGCAGAAATTCCCGACTTTTCTGCTTGATCTTTGGGTGTGAAGCGGGTAGGTTTGTAACCTCCTCGCACGTCAGGAGCGTTGAGTCCCACTTGTGTGGATTCTCCATGGGGTCTTGGTAGTTTTCAACATAGTGATCAATTATGCTAAAACCACCAATTCCATCTTGGAGTTTCAAACAATATAGTTCTCGACGTTCCCGTCGTGCGGGGATGTTATTCCCGTTTCCGCAAGCATGGCCCAGAAGATCCTTCTTGGTTTGAATTCCCTGCAGAGTGCTAAGTACGTGAAGGGTTTTGCCTTGACACTGTACCCGCACTCGTCTTACGGTTACTTTACTTCCAAGGTATTCCTGGCGTCAATTCCCTGCGGGTGCTAAGTATGTGAAGGGTTCTGCCTTGACACTGTACCCGCATTCGTCTGACGGTTACTTGGTTGCCAAGTTATTCTTGGCTTCAATTCCCTGCGGGTGCTAGGTATGTGAAGGGTTTTGCCTTAACACTGTACCCGCATCCGTCTTACGGTTACTTGGTTGCCAAGGTAAGGGGTATTTTCCCGCTTACTTTTGAATCTTTTTGAATTTTGAATTTTGAAATTCGAAGAGTTGGTGAAAGGATAAGAACAGTCCAAACCTCTGAAACGTCGTGCGACGGTTTCTTCTGACTGTGTCAGGACGTGCAGGAAGTTATGGTGACGTGACAGTACATGGTCATTCCAGACGCTTTTTTAGGCGCGTGGGCGCGATTTTTCGGGCGCGTGGCCGCGAAATTAATGGTATGCGTCCTGTCAACAGCTGTTGCCAGCTTGCTTTTTGCCACGTGTCATAGTTTCATTGCACCTTCGTTTTCTCTCTCTTCCGCATTAATTTCATCGCATTAATTGCGATTAGTATATAAAGGGGGAGAGGGTTCTTTGTAATCCACACTTTCACTCTTCTCTTCATCTTCTTTGCGATTTCCGGCGAACACTAACCTTTTCAGGCAAGCATTCTCCCGAAATCGTTTTCTTCTTTTACAAGATGTCTCGTGATCTCGAATCTGCAGTCGATGACAAGAGTACTGCTGGCGAGTGCCAGTGTGCTCTGCCTGGCGATCTGTATCGGTACGTCGTCAGGAAGTTCATGCTCGAGTCTCTCGAGCCTGAGTTTCCTGAACCCCACCAGACGGTGTACGATGCCCCCAGAGGTAAGATCGGGGTATATGCTGCATTCTTTGTCTATGGGAATCTTAGGTTCCCATTGACAAAGTTTGTTTACCGTGTCCTTGAGAGGCACGGTGTTCATTTGACCGAGTTGCACCCCATGGCGATCGCCAAGATTCGCCACTTCGAGTGGGTGTGCCGGATTTTGGGCGTTGAGCCCTATGTTGACCGCCTGATGACCTTCTACACTTGGAGGTGCATCCAGGGGTGGTATACCCTGACAACCCGAATCAAGGGTTTAAAGATCTGCGCGACCGAGCGCAGTCTTCGCTCGTGGAAGCGGGAGTTCTTCTTCATATCCGCTCGCGCCATCCCCATTGCCATGAAATTCAAGAATGGGCAAGCACTTCCCAGCCTTCACGCCTCCAGCTACCAGGAGGCGGAATGGTTTGCGAAGATATCTCGGGTCCAATATCCGGTTTACCGGTTTGCGGAGTCCGGGATGGTGATGCTGGGTATGAGCCGGGTGTGGAAGGAGGCTGATGCGCGCAAGATTCCGATCGTCCTCGAATACGGTTCGAACTCTGTTCCTTACGGTATGCCTTTTTCCCTTTTGTTGATTTTGAATTTCTTCTAACTTCTTTCCTGTTTATTTCAGAGGGGAACGACTTGCAGTCGCTCCTAAACCCGCGGGAGGCTGACGGTCCCTCACGGATGGGTACTCGCGCTCTAGATGAGAACGAGTTGCCCATCCTAGAACAAACGGCGGATCGGTTCGTGGAGGTCTATCCGCTAGGCCATGAGATCCTTAGCGCCCGTCGGCCAGGTAAGGCGCTCTTCGACCCTCGACCCCTCAATGTTGAAACCTCTGCTGGAATTCCTCTAATCGTATGTTCTGATGAGGAATCCGCAGATGGTCCTCCGTTGGTGCGGAAGAAGAAGGCTGCCGGCGGGAAGGGGAAGGAGAAGGCCTCCACTGCCGATCCAGCGCCTCGGTCTGTTTTGGAGACCGAGAGCGAAGAGGTGGCGGGGAATCCCGGTGGTGATAAGACCACTGCTCCGGAGGCTGCGACTGTCACCTCCGGAGAGCCCAAGAAGACGACGGTAACCGGCGCAAAGAGGCCGGCTCCATCGGGTTCGTCCCCGCCTCTTCGTACCTTCAGGCTCAAGAAAACCCGTAAGTACAATTTTCTTTTGCTTTTATCTTCATAGCTTAATATCGTTAACACTTATCTTCTTTACGCAGGCGTGGATGTTGACGCATTCCAGGGTGGAGCGCAGAGTGGTACCTCCCCGCCAATGACGGTAGGCCCGGTCAGCCTACCTGAGGCGACGACCCAGGCGGCTGCGCCTGCGCCTGCATCCGCTGGTTCAGTTGCTCACTCATTTGAGCCGACTTTTCCAGCTGTGATGACGTCACCGCCGGCTGTGAGTGTTATTTTTACAGCATCCTTCACCGAGCCGGCGGTTACTATTGTTGCGGATTCCGCGGCGGCGATCGCGGCGGCTGCTACCATGCCCCCGCCATCGGCAACGACGGCCGATCCATCAGGTACGCATGGGGCTTCTCGCCAATCTCTGCCATCTTCCCATCTGCCTGACCTCTTGGATGGTTTTCCCTTGGGTTCAGGTGACGGGTTTGGCGGCTATCGGCCTGTAATTGACCCTACAGGTGCGTAGGGTTCTTTTGGCCCGTTTCATATATATATATATATATATATATATATATATATTTTATATATCATCTTTTCCTAACTGCTTTATGTTTTTTGCAGTGTCGGATTCCAATGAAGTGTATGTTCCACGATGGAACATTCGCCGAGGAACAACCCTTAGCACCCCTGTGGAGTGCGTGGAATGGGCTCGTCACGCTGCTCCCAGTGGTGCGTTGGGGGAAGCCATGGCTAGCTACCAGGAGGGTAGGCTAACCAATGAGCTTCGGGTTCTCCTGGCCCGGATGCAGCCGCGCGTCGAGCTGCTTTGTCGTGAAAACGACAAGTTAAAAGCAGCTCGCCTTAAAGAAGTGGCTCAGGCGCGAGCTGTCCGGGAGGAGAACCAAAGGCTTTCCGCATTAGCCGCGGAAAAAGAGAAGGCCTTCAAGGCCCTCGAGGTTGAAGTTCAGGCTCGACTCGAGGCCCGTTCCAAGGCTGCCCAAGCTGTTAATGAACAGCTTCGGCTGGCTAAGGAAACTGCGAGGAACGCAACCGAGAGGGCCACCAAGGCTGAAGCCGTTGCTGAGCCTCTAAGCGTGGAGAATGAAGAACTTAAAGCCAAATTAGAGGCTCTCCAGCAGGCTCATGATGCCTTGGCGATGGAGGACGCTAAGAAGCTTCAAGAAATCCTAGACCAGAGGGGGGTGCTTGACCATACCGAGCGTAAGCTAAAGGGCGTTGAAGAGGCTGCGGCTAAAGATGTGTTGCTTGCCAACCTCAACAGGAGTGAAGCCGAACGCGCCCGTAACGAAGCTCAAGCTGCCCTCCAAGAAGCTCTGGTTGCCAAGGAATGGCTTCTTCGAGAAGCGTTGTCTCAGGTAAGTTTAGCTTCATGTCTTCACGCTTTTCTTTATAAATAGAAAATGTTCTGATATTTGTATCTTTTCTTTGTAGGTTGTGCATCGGGTCTTCTCAGAGACGTCTTATGACGATGCTATGAGCGCAGCCCTCAACGCTTCTCATGAGGATGGGGAAAGGGCCGGCTTCCTGCTTGGTCTAGGGTTCGTTGAGAAAGGCATCCCGCCTTCCAACTTCCCTTTGTACAATGTTGATACTGAAGCTGTTTACGACCAAGCAGTGAATCAGTATGCCGCCTTCCCGCATCCGGTGGTGGAGAAGGTGAACGAAGTCGCTGCTGCTGATGATGGGCTTGCTATCCTTAGAGCTTTCCTTGAACCACCACGCTCTACTGATGGAGCTGGTCCAAGTGGAAGTGGTCCTGAAGCTTGATTCTGAAGATCCCTTTCCATCATTAGCATAGATTTTTGCTTTTGTATAGCTCTGTAATATTTGAATTTGATGAAATAAAGATTGTGTTTGTTCTTTGCCTTGTTTATTTTACGCATGTTTTGATCTAACTTAGTAATTTCTTTAGTACTTAGATAAGTTAACTTTTTAACGTGGTAAATTATAAGTTTGTTTCGCTTCCTCTTTCATGATTGTGCGGGTATGACCGTCACTTACACTTAGTAGGATGGCTTAACTTTACTTATATCTGACCTGCGTGGAAGTTTTCCTCATCTTTTCTGAGGATAAGTTAACCTTTGAACGTGGTAGATAATAGGTGTGAAGTTTTGCTTCCTCCTTCGTGATTGTGCGGGTAGGACCGTCACTTGCACTTACAAGGATGGCTAAACTTTACCCATATCTGACCTGCGTGTAGGTTTTCCTCATCCTTTTTTGAAATTTCTAAGTGTTTAGGATAAGTTAACCTTTGAACGTGGTAGATGATAGGTTGAAGTTTTGCTTCCTTGCTCGTGATTGTGCGGTAAGACCGTCACTTGCACTTACAAGGATGGCTAAACTTTACTTACACCTGACCTGCGTGTAGGATTTCCTTATTTTTAGCGTTATGTTTATGCGGGTTTTGCCGCATTCCACACGTAACGACTTACTTCTTCCCCCATTTATGCGGTGAATACCGGCACTAGTGTGGGAAGTTCATAAGTATAAAGGTAAGGCTATCAACACATTGTGAAAGGAGAATCATTTCCATTAGAAGTGGCTCTAGGCCTTTTCTTTACAAGTTTGGAATTGATCTACATATAACATTTGCGTAATTGAGCTCCATTCCATGTTCTTGGGATGGGAGTGCCATCGAGCCTTTCGAGCCGGTATGCGCCCTTTCCCAGGACTTCTTTGATAATGTATGGCCCTTCCCAGACCGGGGCCAGCTTTCCTGGGCGTTCTTGGTTCGAAGCCTCGTTGTTACGCAGTATGTAGTCTCCTACATTGAAGTTGCAGAGTTTTACCCGCGTGTTGTAGTACTTTTGCATTTGTCGCTTGTAGTTCTCTTCACGCACTGCGGCTAAGTCTCTGCGTTCCTCGGTTAGCATAAGGTCCAACCGTCTTTCGGCATCATTGTCTTCTGGCTGAATCAAGACCCTTGGTGAGGGTAAACCAATTTCGACCGGGACCATGGCTTCAGTGCCATAAGTGAGACTGAACGGTGTTTCTCCCGTACTGGCCTTCTTCAGCGTTCTGTTTGCCCAAAGGACGTGTGGAAGCTCGTCCACCCAGCCGGATCTGTGTTCCAAGAGTCTTTTCTTTATGCCTTCGACGATGCTCTTATTTGCTCTTTCCACCTCACCATTACCTTGCGGGTGTGCCACTGAGGTAAAGGTGTGGGTGATTTGAAGTTCTTTCAGCCACTGTTGTAGCTTCTTGTCAGCAAAGTTGGTGCCGTTATCGCTCACCAAATTCTGTGGAAGTCCAAAACGACAAATAATAAATTCCCAAATAAATTTTTTGATATTTTTCGCGGTTGTTTGGGCTAAAGGTTTTGCTTCTATCCACTTGGTGAAGTAGTCGATGGCTACCACTAGGAACTGAACATTTCCTACTGCTGTAGGAAATGGGCCTGTCACATCGATGGCCCACTTCTGAAATGGCCATGAAGAGGTGACTGGAACAAGTTCATTCTTCGGGCGGTGCGTGTTGGGTGCGTAGAGCTGGCAAGACCTACATTTTCTGATGTATGCCAGCGCATCCGTATGCATCCCCGGCCAGAAGTATCCCGCATTGTTTAGCTTAGCTACAACAGCGCGGGGACCTGCGTGTATTCCACAGATGCCTTCGTGTACTTCCCTTAGGAGGTAGTCAGCATCTTGGTTGTCCACGCATCTCAAAAGTGGGCCAAGAAAGTTACGCTTGTAAAGAATGTCATCGATGAGTTGATAATTCAGTGCTTTACAGCGTAGTTTTCTTGTCTTTCCTTTTGACTCTGGCAGTGTACCTGTCGCAAGGTATTTTATTATTGGTGTCATCCACGTTTCCGTGCCGGTTTGGATGACACAAATTTCCTTGTGCGGGACCGAAGGTGTCTCGAGGAGTTCAATGCGGATATCCTTTCCTAGGTGGGTAAAGGCTAATGATGCAAGCTTGCTTAACGCATCCGCAGATTTGTTTTCACTTCGCTTGACGTGTATGACTTTGCAGTCATTGAAATCGCGCATAAGGGATTTTGCTTGTGCGAGGTACAGGGCCATTGTATCGTTCACGGCCGTGTACGTCCCGTTGATTTGATTGGCTACTAACATGGAATCCACGTGGGCTTCCAAGTTTTTCACTCCCATCTTACGCGCAATTCTCAGCCCAGCCAAGAATGCCTCATACTCGGCTTCGTTATTCGTACTTGGAAAATCCAGTCGAATAGCGTAAGTGTATTCTTGGCCTTCTTGGCCTGCTGGGTTGGTTAGTTTCAGCCCTGCGCCTGAACCCTCGTTACTGGCTGCTCCATCAGTGTAGAGTCGCCAGACATCATTGATGTCTTGTGCTGGAGAGGGTTGAGCCTCTTCCTGGCACTCTTTTTCCCGCGATGCAGGCACTTCTGCAATAAAGTCGCCAGACTTTGTTAAATCTATATAAAAACCTCAGCAATATGTTTGTATATTTATAAATAAAATAGTTTAAATATGTAAAAGCTAATCAATAATTAACCTTTGACTTTTTCAGCTTACTTGTTGGATGGTAATGTTTTATACAAAGAGAATTGCGGCTTAACTTGTTGTCGTCCCTCTATTGTAATTTGATAATTTGATCTTTTATATATTTCAAAAAATAATAAATAATACAGTAGGGGAAAAATGTATTGGCGATCTCCAAAATGTCTTTGCTATGGAGGGCTTGCTGTCGTTAATGAAGGCAGCGTGCTCTGCAAATTTTTTTCATTATTTAAAACGGGGTCACAATGGACCGGTACTTTCTCACTTTATGTATGCGGATGATGTTATGTTTCTCAGGGAATGGGACCTAGTGAATGTGATTAATTTAAAGAGGGTCCTAGGTGTTTTATGCGGTTTTGGGTATGAAAATCTTGCAAAGTGGCTAGTCTTTGGAACAATAGCCGCCATTGGGGAGGAGTCGGAATTGACCCGGATTATTAACATTAGAGTGGGGATATATTCGTTTGTCCATCGTGGGATGAAGGTTGAAGATTTTGGTGTGTGTGTGTGTGGGGGGGGGGGGTATGAGTTTGATTAAGAACCAACAGTGGATATGTTTCAGAAACGTGGGAAGGTGAGTCGATTTTGAATTCCTTACCAACACGTCGTTTTTTTTTCCGGCGGTAAGTAAGATAAAGAAAATTAAGTTAGATCACATGGGAAAAGATGATATCCCCGATCAGGAGTGGGGTGGGGGGATGGGTTCCTTACGGATCTAGCAATGCTCACGAAGTGGTGGTGCTCGGTCGCCGAAAGGTTGGTGATGTATGGTTGCAAAGTTTTGGGGGTATGGGGGTGCTCGAGACATGCTAATAATGTGGAGGAGGTGGAAGAACTAAGACAATTATTGTTTTGATTGGTGTAGAATTGTTCTGATTGGTGTTAAAGGATTAGTGATTAACCTATGAGTCTCAAAAACATATATAAAAGTTATATTCGATAAAACAAATTGTTTTAACCACATGAAGCTTTGTTGTCATTTTTTACGGTCTGACTATGTATAATGCATGTGTTAAGATATAAATTTTGTTAGAAAACAAAATAAAAAAGTTCTTCTTTCTTGAATACAATTCGACTTTTGATAAAGTTTATATAGAAACGTGGAAAAAGAAAATGTCACTCTATGTCTAGATTTTTATTATACATATAAGAGAAAAAACAAAACTACATCTTAAGAGAAAAATAGAATAAAAATGTCATTAGCTTAATAAATAAGTCTTAAGGTTTTAAGTTCGAAACCTCACTTTAGGATAGAGTTTTTTTTTGGAACGGCCAACTAAGTAACGCCGGGTATCCCGTACGCGGCCCCCATTGGCTAAAGGTAGCCCAAGCCGGCCACTAGTCCGGACGGACGGAGCCCCTAGCGGTCCACCTGTTGAGGGATTCACCGGATAAAACCCGACCCCCACGCCCGCCAAACGGCACGACAGCGAGGAGCCGGTAAACCCGGGTGAGATCAGAACTCGAAACCTGGCAAGCCAGGGTCATCCCTCATATCTCCCATATAAGTTGATGGTAGTGAGATTAGATCCCCTACCTCTCACTTATAAAGTGATTGCTCTACCATTGAGCCACAACCAACTTATTTTTAGAATAGAGTTAAGTCATAAGTCGTACAACCCATTTTCAGAGTACTCAAGCTAACCGTCAAGCCAGGTTTTTTTTTTTTATAAATAAAATTCATCTCTCCATTCACTCAAGCTGGCAGGCGCACACACGCTTCCGATGCCACTCTTCAACTACCGGCAAAATCAAGGGTTTAGTCACCGGCCACAACAATCATCATCACTGCCTCCGTTGTTTACTCATAAGTAAGTTATCATCATCATATCTCATTCAAATTCATTCCGTGTACTATTCCTCTTCTTTCTTTTTTTTTTATCCAATTTAGGGTTTATATATTTCAGGTGAAATTGCTATCATTTACTGTACCCAAAGTGTATTGTCTGCCTGCTGTAGTTTTGCTATTTAATACACTTGATTACTATAATAGGTATTAGATTAGATTGAAATTACATGACTTAGCATAGTTTCATTCTCTTTTTGCTGCATTCTGTTACCTCTTTAATCGCTGCTTTGTCAATGTTAATTCTATAGTATGTGTCACTCATCTACATTTCCATTCACTCGTATAAATTTTTTGGATTTTCAATGTAAATAAATGTGCTCTCATGTTTAGTTTTTATTTGCTTGTGCATTTATATGCAGTTTTCATTGAGAATTATAGCTACGCTCGCTGTTCAAGTTCCAAGAGCATGTAGGCTTAACTTGTTGAATTTGATCAAGTTATATTACAGTGTAATAACTACGACTCTACAACTACATTCAACATCTAATCAACTTAATCAATTATACGGCACAAACCCAGCGAAATGCGTGTGTTCTAAGTACTCATTTGTATTTAGTTATGAATTGTATAATAAATAATATATATTTTTTATATTATATATATCAATTTTTTTTACATAAAAAACAGAGGCCTTATTTATTTAGAGGCCCTAAAGCTGTAGGGCCGGCCCTGGAGTTAAAGTGTATGCATATGGCATAAGTGTGGGATGCTAGAACCATTTGGTTTTAGATGCTATGACAACTACAATTTCTATGTATTGAGATGATGGGGTCGGTTCGTGGATTTTCCTTCTTTTTGCCGTATTTCACTCAAAGGGTTGAAGGGTTTTGTAAAAAAAAAATGACAGAACAAAAATTTATATTTTAACCACATGTTCTATGTACGATGATTTAAATAATATAGATGTTAATTTCTATTCTTGGAAACTTGATGATTTATCCACTTTAATCTTGTTCAAATGCTCACTTGTTTGAGAACTAGTTGATAATTTTTTGGACGACGCTACGCATTGAAGGTCTTGACTCGGGTGATACGCGAGTACATGCTAGAGCAATATTAAGTACAAGCAAAACTTGTTGAGCCTCTTCGTTCGTGGGAGGTATAAGCCTTTCGTCTAGGATATCTTTCAGCAACAGAACAAAATCATCAGGGGATGCTGAGGTTGGGTTTGCTGATTGTAGAGATGTTAAAAACTCCCCAGGGTGTTTCCCCATCATAATCTCAAAAGTGACAACTCCAAAACTGTAAACGTCACATTTCTCTGTAACCCTCATTGTGAGTGCAAGTTCTGAAACATAAAGAACATGTTTAAGCGTACGATATAAACTATAGCATTAATAATCATAATAAGATAATCTAGTTTGTAGAAATATACCTGGTGCCATGTAACCATAGGATCCAGCAACCCCTGTCCAGTTACTCGAGTCCGGGTCCAATAGTTTAGCAGTCCCAAAATCTGACAGTCGGGGAACCATGTCAGACTCAAGTAAAATATTGTTTTTCGACACATCCCTATGAACAATCGGAGGATTACAGTCATGATGCAAGTACGCTAATGCGTGCGCAAGGTCCAGAACAATCTTAACCCTTGTAGTCCAATCTAATTTCGAAGTCGCCCCGTAAAAAACATTTCCCAAACTACCATTCTCCAAATATTCATAAACCAAATACATCCTGTCTAAAGTACAACAATAGCCATGGAGTTTAATAATATTCCGGTGCCGGACTTCCGTTAGGGCCCGTATCTCGTTCTCGAAACTCCGCTTATTTTCTGCTGGAACGTCGCCGTAGTTTGTCGTTTTCATCCGTTTCACCGCCACGGTCTGTCCGGTAGGCAATTTTGCTTTGTACACGTTTCCGAAGCTTCCTCTTCCAATGCAGTACTTCTCGTCGAAGTTTCCAGTGGCTTTCACGATATCGGAAAACGTAATTCTACCATCTCGTTCCCAAACTACTAGTTCTGAGTGATTAATTGTGGTATTACTCGTTGTATCTTCATTGCTAAGGTTTGATCTGCGATTTCGTTGAGTAGTTATACAGTAGATCACAATCGCCGTTGCGATTACAACGAATGTGAGCACTGGTATGATAACCACAATAATAATAAGTTTATTGTTTCTGGATTTGTTCCGTATGGTTTTGATGTTACAAGGGGTTAATCCTTTATCAGATCCACACAGATTTGGATTTCCGGTGAATGACGCTGTCGGCGCGTGTTTGAACACACCGGCGTCTGGAATCGGGCCTGATAAGCTGTTGTACGAGAGATCGATTGATTGTAGGCTGATCATGGAGGTAGCTAGTGATTGAGGAATTTGACCTGAGAAATTGTTGTGTGAGAGGTTTAGAGTTTGGAGTGTGTTGAGCTTTGATAGATCATTAGGGATTCGCCCGCTGAACGAGTTGCTGCTTAGGTCTAGTAGGTACTGCAATTGGAATAAGTTTCCTATCTGGTATGGTACTTCACCTGATAAGTGATTGTTGCTTAAGTTTAAGCTTGCTAACCTTGCACAGTTTCCGATTGTTGCTGGTATGCTTCCGTTTAGATTGTTTTCAGATAGATCAAGAACTTGGAGATTAGTTAAGTTACCTATACTTTGAGGAATTTGTCCGGTTAACCGATTGTTGCCGAGGTTGAAAGTGAACAAATTGTTTAATTTCCCTAATTCACTAGGGAGTTCACCAGACAGCTGGTTCCATTCTAGTCGTAGGACGCCTAAGCGTTGCAAATCTCCAAACTCTGGTGGGAGTTTTCCTGAGATTCTGTTCCTTTGCATTTCCAGATTGGCTAGGCTTACCAAATTTTTAATATCAAGAATGATTTCACCTGTGAATTGATTGTCACTGAGGTTGATGTAAGTGAGATTAGCATGCACACCGAATGCTTGTGAAATGTTCCCTGAGAACTGGTTTCCATCCAGCCTTAACCGACGTAGGTTCGTGCAGTTTTTTAGGCAATCCGGTAATAAGCCTGTGAACTTATTGCCATTCACAGTAAACTGATCAAACTGAAAACCACTGCAAAGTTCTGCAGGGAGTTCACCCAAGAAACTGTTGTTTGAAAAGCTAACATTTGTTAAAAACAGATTGTTCTTGCCGAAATCTGCAGGAATACTGCCTGTGAAATCATTGTTAAACACTGAAAGAGCCACCAGGTTAGAAAGATTAGAGAGAGTATGAGGCAACTCACCACTAAACCGGTTGGTGTTAATGTCAAGTTTTGTCAATGAAGTCAAATTTCCGATCTCGGGTGGGATTATTCCACTGAGATTATTGGAAAAAAGCTGCAAATATTGAAGTTTAACCAGTTTTACAATTGTGGAAGGAAGCTGAAGTGTGTTTCCCACGTGTGCCAGGAGGGCCCAACAAAGAAGGCCCCATAGTCATCAAAAGCCAGCTGGGGCACTACATCACCTCCCGCACTCTTGCTGATAACGGCGCTTCGTCAACGGTCATGTACAGGCAGTTCTTCGACAAGCTAGACGACGAAGACGAAGAACGCCTAGAAACGGTTTACGCCTCGATGGAAGGGTTCGATGGCAGCACAAACACCCCCTTGGGTATCCTATCTTTCCCCGTAGAAGACGTGGACTTCGTCGTAATGAGTAAGCCACACCACACATATGACATTCTCTTTGGGAGAGATGGGATGGCAAGATTTAATGCCGTGGTGTCTTCGGTCCATGGCATGATGGGATGGCCAATAGCTGAGGGTGTCGCGATGATCACGGGTATTCCCCAGGTATGCATTGCGTCTGTCTCATCTAAACCCAAACCAAAGATGGCTAAACCAACCATTACTAAGCCGGAAAAATGGGCTTTTAATGGCAAGCACTCTGACCAGGCCGTTACCATTGGCCCAACGATCACTAATCCCACGCGCACCTTACTCAAACGCTTATTGCAAAAAAATGCTGACATCTTCGCGTGGACACCAGCTGACATGACCGGTGTACCCCGAAGTAAGGCGGAGCATAAGCTCAAGTGTGACCCGGCTTTTACGCCGGTCATACAAAAGCGTCGCGTAATGGGTGCGGAACATGCTAACGCGTGTAGAACCCAAGTCAAGGAACTCCTTGACGCAGGCATCGTACGCGTTAGTAAATATCAAACATGGGTTGCAAATCCCGTCATGGTACCGAAATCCAACAAACAATGGCGCATGTGCATAGATTTTAAAGACCTAAACAAAGCATGCCCTAAGGATTGTTACCCGTTACCCGAAATTGACCTTAAGGTAGATTTGTTAGCACCGTTGCGCCTTAAATGCTTCCTTGATGCGTATAAGGGATACCATCAAATCCACATGGCCGTTGACGATCAGGACAAAACCGCATTTCGGACGCCCGATGGCACATTTTGTTACCAAATGATGCCATTCGAACTTAAGAATGCTGGGTCCACGTACCAACGCCTGATGGACAAAGAGTTCCATGCCCAAATCGGGAGGAACTTAGAAGTTTACATGGATGACTTGGTCATCAAAAGCCTTGAGCCAGAGGCGATGTTGACTGACATCGAAGAAACTTTCAACACGCTCAGAAAAATAAACATGAAGCTCAACCCGAGCAAGTGTTCCTTTGGGATGGAAGAAGGGAAGTTCTTAGGAGTCATCGTTACCAAAGATGGCTTCAGAGCGAATCCTGAAAAGGTCGAAGCCATTATGAAAATGGAATCACCTACTACCATCAAACAGGCTCAGACACTGAATGGACGACTAGTCGCACTTAACCGCTTTTTGGCAAACCATGCGGATAGGTCGTTCCCATTCGTGTAAACATTGAGAAATTGCTTGAAGAAAATGCACTTCCGCTGGACACCAGAAGCGGAAGCAGCTTTTCAAGAGATTCGGTCACGCTTGATCGAACTCCCAACGCTCACAGCACCAGAAATGGGGGAGGAATTAATTCTCTACCTCTCCGCCACAGACAGAGCAACCGGGGCAGTCTTACTAGTAGAACGAAAAGGCATCCAGATGCCCATCTACTATGTAAGCCGCATCTTAACGGACGTGAAAACCCGGTACTCTACCCTGGAAAAATTAGTCTTAGCTCTTGTACAGGCTTCACGTAGGCTAAGACGATATTTCCAAGGTCACCCAATCACCATTCTCACCAACTTCAAACTTGCAAACATTCTAGGCAAACCCGAGTTGTTGGGACGCCTAGCTAAATGGGCGATTGAGTTGGGGGAATACGCGATAAAGTACAAGCCAAGACCAGCCATAAAAGGCCAGGTCTTGGCCGACTTTATTGCGGAAGTCCCCGCATCGCGGGAAAAAGAGTGCCAGGAAGAGGCTCAACCCTCTCCAGCACAAGACATTAATGATGTCTGGCGACTCTATACTGATGGAGCAGCCAACAACGAAGGTTCATGCGCAGGGTTGAAACTAATTAACCCGGCAAGCCAAGAATACACTTACGCTATTCGGCTTGATTTCCCAAGTACGAACAATGAAGCGGAGTACGAAGCATTCTTGGCCGGATTAAGAATTGCGCGAAAGATGGGAGTGAAAAACTTGGAAGCCCACGTGGAATCCATGCTAGTAGCCAACCAGATAAACGGGACGTACACGGCCGTGAACGACATAATGACCCTGTACCTTGCGCAAGCCAAAACCCTTATGCGCGATTTTAACGATTGCAAAGTGGTGCACATCAAGCGAAGCGAAAACAAATCTGCGGATGCGTTAAGCAAGCTTGCATCGTTAGCCTTCACCCACTTGGGAAATGACATCCGCGTTGAACTTCTTGGAGCACTATCAGTCCCGCACAAGGAAATTTGTGTCATCCAAACCGGCACGGAAACATGGATGACACCAATCAGAAATTACCTTGCAGCGGGTATACTACCAGAGTCGAAGACACAGGCAAGAAAGATACGCTGTAAATCACTGAACTATCAACTTGTTGATGACATACTTTACAGGCGTAACTTTCTTGGCCCACTCCTCAGATGCGTTGACGACCAAGATGCCGACTACCTCCTAAGGGAAGTACACGAAGGCATCTGTGGAGTACACGCAGGTCCACGCGCAGTTGTAGCTAAGCTAAACAACGCGGGATACTTTTGGCCGGGGATGCACACGGATGCGCTGGCCTACATCAGAAAATGTAGGTCCTGCCAGCTTTACGCACCCAACACGCATCGCCCGAATAACGAACTTGTTCCAGTCACTTCTTCATGGCCATTCCAGAAGTGGGCCATCGATGTGACAGGCCCATTTCCCACAGCAGCAGGGAACGTTCAGTTCCTAGTGATAGCCATCGACTACTTCACCAAGTGGATAGAATCAAAACCCTTAGCCCAAACAACCAAAAAACATATCAAAAAATTTATTTGGGAATTTATTATTTGTCATTTTGGACTTCCACAGAATTTGGTGAGCGATAACGGCACCAACTTTGCTGACTAGAAGCTACAAAAGTGGCTGAAAGAGCTTCAAATCACCCACACTTTTACCTCAGTGGCACACCCGCAAGGTAATGGAGAGGTGGAAAGAGCAAACAATAGCATCGTCGACGACATAAAGAAAAGACTCTTGGAGCATAGATCCGGCTGGGTGGACGAAGTTCCACATGTCCTTTGGGCAAACAGAACGCTGAAAAAAGCAAGCACGGGCGAGACTCCGTTCAGCCTCACATATGGCACTGAAGCCATGGTTTCAGTCGAGATTGGTCTACCCTCACCAAGAGTCATAACTCAACTAGAAGACAATGATGCGGAAAGACGGTTAGACCTTATGCTAACCGAAGAGCGCAGAGACCTAGCCGCAGCGCGTGAAGAGAACTACAAGCGACAAATGCAAAAGTACTACAACACGCAGGTGAAACTCTGCAACTTCAATGTCGGATACTACATACTGCGTAACAACGAGGCTTCGAACCAAGAGCGCCCAGGAAAGCTGGCCCCGGTCTGGGAAGGGCCATACATTATTAAAGAAGTTTTGGGAAAGGGTGCATACCGGCTCGAAAGGCTCGATGGCACCCCCATCCCAAGAACATGGAATGGAGCTCAATTACGCAGATGTTACATGTAGATCAATTCCAAACTTGTAAAGAAAATGCCTAGAGCCACTTCTAATGGAAATGATTCTCCTTATCACATTGTGTTGATAGCCTTACCTTTATACTTATGAACTGACCACACTGATATGCCGGTATTCACCGCATAAATAAGTGAGGGAGGAAGTAAGTCGTTGCGTGTGGAAAGCGGCACAACCCGCATAAACACAAAAACAGTAAATATATCTAAGGGGAAGATGAGGAAAACCTTCACGCAGGTCAGATATAGATAAAGTTTGGTCATCCTATTAAGTGAAAGTGACGGTCCTACCCGCACAATCATGATAGAGGAAACAGAACATTAACCTATTATCTAACACGCGTCGAAAGGTTAACTTATTCAAAACACTTAGAAAATTGCTAAGTTAAACTAAAATATGCATGAGCAAATCATATAATGTTTACAAGGCAAGGCGTTAACAAAACATTTATATTCACAATAAAAGTTCAAACATTACAAAATGGCTAGGTATCTACCTGCCTACAAAAAATACAAATCTATCCTAACTGTGGGAAGGAATCTCAAGATTCAAGCTTCGGGACCACTTCCTCCAAACCCACTTGAACCCGCACCATCAGTTGGCTGCGACGGTTCGAGGAAAGCTTTGAGAACAGCTAGCCCGTCATCAGCAGCAGCAACTTCATTCACCTTCTCCACAACCGGATGCGGGAAGGCAGCATACTGGTTCACAGCTTGGTCATAGGCAGCTTCAGTATCAACATCGTGTAAAGGAAAATTGGAAGGCGGGATGCCTTTCTCTGCAAATCCTAGACCAAGCAAGAAACCAGCCTTCTCCCCATCCTCATGAGAAGCGTTGAGGGCTGCGCTCATGGCATCATCATAGGATGTGTTCGCGAATATCCGATGCACAATCTACAATAAAAAATATATATAAAAAAAACTTTTCTAAGTATAAAGAAAAGCGCAAAGCAAAGAAATTATGGAGCTATGCGTACATGCGGCAACGCTTCTCGTAGAAGCCAATCCTTATTGGATAGAGCTTCTTGAAGGGTAGCTTGAGCTTGATCGCGGGCGCGTTCGGCTTTATCCTTGTTGAGGTTGGCAAGCAACACGTCCTTGGCAGCAGCCTCTTCAACGCCTTTAAGCTTGCGCTCAGTGTGATCAAGCACAGCCCTCTGATCCAAGAGCTCCTGTAGCTTCTTGGCATCCTCTAAAGCCAAAGCCTCATGAGCCTGCTGAAGCTTCTCTAGTTTGGCTTTAAGCTCTTCATTCTCAGCGCGCAGAGGCTCAACAACGGCTTCAGCTTTGGTGGCCCTTTCGGTCGCATTACGTGCAGTTTCCTTGGCTAACCTAAGCTGTTCGTTAACAGCTTGAGTAGCCTTGGAACGGGCCTCATGCCTGGCTTGGATCTCGGCCTCAAGGTCCTTGAAGGCCTTTTCTTTTTCAGCAGCGGTGGCGGCAAGCTTCTTGTTCTCTTCCCGCAGCGATCGCACCTGAGCCACCTCCAGGCTACGCGCAGTCTTTAACTTGTCGTTTTCACGACAAAGTAACTCGACACGCGGCTGCATCCGGGTTGACCAAACCTATCGTCGTGGGTCCTGAACCACTTCCTCCCACACCGCTCTCGAAAGCGGATAAGTCCACTCCTGCATGAAGAAAAACAAAAGATATTAAAAACAAAGGCGGAAGGAAATGCGGAAAAGGTACACAAAAAATATACTTACTGGCTTTCTTGATCCTGAAAGACCTGACAGGCGGAGATAGACCCGATGAAACTGGCCTCTTCGCGCCAGTCACCTTCGCAGCGCTTGGTGGCTTGGAAGTGACAGCCGTTGTCTCAACCTCTGAGACAATGGTCTCGTCACCACCACCAAGGTTCCCCGCCGCCCTCCTCACTTTCAGTCTCGGAATCAGACTGATTCCCCAGGTCGACGACGGAAGCAACCTTCGCCTTGCCCTTCACGCCAGCAGCCTTCTTCTTCCTCACAAAGAAAGGCCCATCTGCGGATCCCTCATCAGAAGATGACAAAATCAGAGGAATTCCAGCAGAAGTTTGAGCATGGAGAGGACGAGGATTAAAGAACTCCTTACCTGGTCGAGTGACGCTTAAAATTTCGTGGCCCGGCGGGTAGACCTCTACGAATCTATCCGCCGTCTGCTCCAAAATGGGCAACTGTTCTTATCGAGATCACGAGTACCCAACCGTGCGGGACCACCAGTCTCCCGCAGATGCAAGAGCGATTGTAAGTCGTTTCCCTCTGAAGTAAAAAAGATAATGTTAGAAGAAAATCCTAAACCAACACAAAAGACGGAGCATACCGTAAGGAATATAGTTCAAACCGTATTCAAGGATGATGGGTATTTGTGGCGTCCCAGACCCGGAATCCTTCCACACGCGGCTCATCCCAAGCATCACCATCCCAGACTCCGCGAAGCGATAAACCGGAGTCTGGATCTGGGAGATCTTGGCGAACCATTCCTTCTCCTGGTAATTGGAGGCGTGAAGGTTAGGGAGTGCCCTCCCATTCTTGAACGTCATCGCGATGGGGACGACGCGAGCGGAAAGGTAGAAAAACTCCTGCTTCCAAGAACGAAAACTACGCTCAGTAGCGCAGATCTTCAACCCCTTGATCCGAGTAACAAGGGTATACCAGCCCTGGATGCACCTCCAGGTGTAGAAGGTCATCAGACGGTCGACGCGGGGCTCGATGTCCAAAATACGGCACACCCATTCGAAATGGCGAATTTTAGCAATCGCCATTTAGTGCACCTCCGTCAAATGCACCCAGTGTTTTTCCAAAACACGGTATAAGAACTTCGTTAATGGGAATCTTAGATTCCCATATATGAAGAACGAGGCGTAAACCCCTATCTTGCCCTTAGGGGCATCGTACACCGTCTGGTTGGGCTCCGGAAACTCTGGCTCATACGGCTCCAGCATGAACTTCTTGTCAATGTAATGGTATACATCTACAGAAAGAGTACACTGGCACTCGCCAGCAGTACTCTTATCGTCCTTATCGGACGTAGACCTCGGGTTCTCGAGGTAAACGTCAAACTCCTCGACGTTAACCTCAGGATCATGAGTAGAAGAAGACATTTTTTAAAAAGTTAAAGAAAACGGTTTCAGGAGAATGCTCGCCGGAAAAGATGAGTATTCGCCGGAAATCGCTTAAAAGGAAAAAAAAGGTGAAGTGAAGGTATGGGACGAGATACACCCTCTCCCCCCTTATATACTCATCGCAATGAATGCGATGAATTTAATGCGGATGAGAGAGAAAGCGCAGGCGCAATGATACGGCGACACGTGTGGATACAGCAAGCTGGCAACAGGTGTCGGAATGGCGCGTGCCATGAAACTCGCGCCCACGCGCCTGAAAAAGCGTCCTGATTGACCACATGCTGTCACGTCGTCATAACTTCCTGCACGTCCTGAAACCGTCAGAAGACGCCAACGTCCCTTCAACCGTTTGGACTGTCCTTATCCTTTCACCAACTCTCCGAATTCCAAAAAGATTCAAAAAGATTCAAAAATAAGAGGGAATATACCCCCTTACCTTGGAAAATAAGAAACCATAAGACAAGTGCGGGTACAGTGTCAAGGCGAAACCCTTCACATACTTAGCACCTGCAGAGAATTGAAACCAAGAAGGATCTTATGGGCCATGCTTACGGAAAGAGAAATAGCTCCCCCGCATGGCTGGAACGTTGAGAACTAGATTGTTTGAAGCTTCAGGGTGGAATTGGTTGTTTAACATAACTGATCACTATGTCAAACTACCAAAACCCGTGGAGAATCTACACAAGTGAAACTCAACGCTCCCGACTTGCGAGGAGGTTACACACCTACCCGCATCATACCCAAAGATCAGGCAGAAAAGTCGGGAATTTCTGCAAGTGACATTAGAAAAACTGCGGGAAGAATCCCCACGGAAAACCTTAAAAAACGAAAAACCTTTTTCAAAACCCCTTGCTTAAAGTCCAAAAGTTCCCCTCACTTATTAACAATTCATGAGAAGAACAATGGACTGGGAGGACTTGAAGAGGTAGGTCCCAGCAAAGCCATGTTGGACCCGCAAGACTCACCTTGAAGAGGGACGTCTGCGCAAAGACCAACTGGATCCGCAGGACCCACCATGCTCAGAGAGATGAAGACCTTACACGCAGTAAGCCAGCTGTTCCCGCAGGAAAGCCTCCCTTGGTAAAGTACCCTGCCTGTTCCCGCAGCTGCAGATACAAGCCAAGAAGGAAGACTACCCGCACTAACAGTAAGGCTACACGCATAAGGCACTAACTCTTATACTTCAGTAATGTCACCTGAAGAAGGAATGAGCAGGGCGGGAATATTCCCGCCCAAAAGAGCCAGTCCGTACGCTTCTAGAAGATCTTTTGTACTATACCTACCAAGGTATGGACAAATAGACAAAATCTGGCAAAAGCAACCCATGAACCAATCACAGGGTGACAGCTCACCGACAATAGTACGAGGAGCAGCACGCTCTAGTACAAAATGTCACTACCAGCCGCTGCCTACCCACCAACTCCCATCGTGACACGAACATAGCCCGTAGTTGGTGGAAAAGGAATATTATACAGCTGGCCGTACATGCTTGGAAACCTACCTTCGGCTATAAATACTCCAACACCTTGGAACGGTATCATCTTATCTTCTCTCTAGCTATTTTTCTCTATATACACTTATATTCAGAGCAATCTAGTCTGATTCTCACGCCGGAGGGTGGTCACAAGGAGGAACCCCCCCCCCCCCCCTTCTCAGTGACGAGCTCACGGTGTCTGTTTTGCAGGTCGAGAAGAATAACCATCTTTGCTGGACCTAACCCTCGTGGGAAACATCTACTTAACCCCCAAATTATCCTTAATCTGCCGGGGTCATCTAGTGTTTCTTCAATGACTTTAAAAGGGTAGAAGCAATGGTTTAGGGCTTGCAGAAACTTCATATTTAGTCAAAGTTTTATATTTGAGTTGATTCCCTTTAATAAAGCTCTAGGTCTGATGTTTTTGAATGTATAAAGCTTAATAATATCCTCTTTAAATATGTTTAAAAAGTTATAAAAATATGGTGATAATAATACCCTATTTAAATATGTAAAAAAAGTTATAAAAAATGGTGACAAAGAAAAATAGAATCCAAGTCCTTATAACTGTTAATAACCCATCCCTTATCTACTACACCACCTGTATAGTTTTGTTGGGTATTCACCCCATATTTTATATGAGGGTATATTTGAGTTTTTCTATATAACGTTCTACTATAAATTCAAAACCGCCCCCTCCCCCGCGTGAACTATGTAGGTCCGCCCATGTATATACAAACATCATCAACATGTTTGTATACTTATAGTATGTAAAAGCTAATCAAAAATTAAGCGTTAACCTTTTCAGCTTAGTTAGATACAAAGATGGCAGTATGTTATTTATCTTTAAGTGTCTTTGAAGTCTCCAAAATGTATTATCAATGTGTTCTCACGTTAAGCATTCTTATAGATAAAGCTTAATATTCCAAATAAAGCTAAATATTCCAAGGTGATGATGACATGAATGACGCCATCACTATTATTGAAAAATAAAGTCAGAACATATAAAAACAGTCTAGTGTCAAAGTTCAAACAAATGTTGAAAAGTTAACATGTGTAAAATCTTATAAAATTTCTAATCTCATAAGTCATAATCCTAGATTTTTCTCACTCGTTAATAGTCAAACCAATTAGCTGGCAATCAAAGATTTGAAGACGACCATTTGAGTATATAGGGTCCACCTTTATTACATCAAGGATACTTTTCAAAAGACGTGTTTTCTATACTCTAAGATGTAGAACAACGTGTGTTATGTGATTTTTTCAAACGTTTGTTTTAACTTCATTGAAACAAACTTCTAATTCGCGATTCAAGCACCAAGACTCACGAGAAACACTATGGAATTCTTCATCGAGTATATTTGGTTATTCAATTTTTTTATTTAGCCGAAAGACAAGGGTGACAAGGGTGTATGCATCAATCGATCGGTGTCCCGATGGTTGAGTGTTATGTGTCTTATGTCCAAGGCTTGATGCAAAACTACTATCGAGCCGGGGTCTCACCGGAAGCAGCCTCTCTATCCTTATGGGGTAGAGGTAAGGTTGTCTACATCTTACCCTCCTCAGACCTTACCATAGCTTTGCTATTGATGGGATATACTGAGTATGATGATGATGATGAATTTTTTTATTTAGCCTGATTTATGGTTCAGTCCGTGAAAGGCAAATGATCATTTGGTCATCAGGACCTTATATGATTGGGCAGTTGGCCATATGCATTGGGTAGACCATTCTAAGGAAAATACTACATATAACTAAATGAAAAGGAATCAATTAACAACCTTTGTGAGTTGTATTAGCACGTGCATAATTGATCATCATAGACAACATTTCACGCGTAGGCTCGTAACTGCGTTGTTTTAAACACAGTTTCCACATATTACTCCCCGTAGTGCATATGCTAGCATATGATTTAATTTTTAACCATAGACAACGCCCTGCTTACGGTGCGCGCATATATTGTATATATGTGTGAACCCTCGGGTGGGCAAAAGTAAAATTGCACTAATATTGACGTTATTTTACTAATCTCGTGAAAATAACGTTAAAAGTGGCGGAAGGTTAATCAGGCATCATGTGGTGACGTTGATAGCCGAAAGACAAGGGCACATGCACCAATCAGCCGGTGTCCCGATGATTGAGTGCTATGTGCCTTATGTCCAAGGCTTGATGCAAAACTACTATCGAGCCGGGGGTCTCACCAGAAGCAGCCTCTCTATCCCTATGGGATAGAGGTAAGACTGTCTACATCTTACCCTTCTCAGACCCTACCATAGCATTGCTATTGATGGGATATACTGAGTACGATGATGATGATGAATTATGACCGACATTGTGCTATTCTTTCATCACACATCGTCTCTTAATTTTCGAGGCCCATAACATGCATGTATCTTGCATAGGTAAGCTCCCTATAATAGATATATTATATCATATTGAGCATACAAGTGAGAGCATACAAACACCATCAATATAGTATACATAGAAGAATACTACCCTAGTAGCCATGTCCAACATGTAAATTATAACCATTGCATCCATATGAATCATAACACCATTAATACAATAAGTATGAAAAATATATAAAAGTCGTACATTAAATATTCATATTCAGGATTTTAATATGTATACGGTTTTCATAAAAAAAATTCCCATTATTCGTTCCAATTCAACTTCATCTTTCATTTAATCAAATTATTTCCATTTAATAAGTTTAGGCAATAGATATTTACACAATCAATGACTTTCAACCAAACTCTACCCAATTGGTACCAAAAGTCAAACACACTAAATTTAGCTGTCACTTTTCTATCTTAAACTTTGATCCACATATACTTTCCACTCATTGTTGACCAAATTTATCATAGATTTTTCATTTCTACACTTGAATTCATTGACTTTCTTGTCGGTTTTTTCTAAGTTCACCATGTGACATTTTAATAACAACAAATTAATTAACCAACATTATCAGATTTTTTTACCAAACTTACTTTGAAAACCCCTCTACATAATGAAATTGATTTACGTAGTTACATTATACACCACATATCCACAGCTAAATAATTTATTTTCTTTTGTCCTATAGATAGTACAACTTAATTTTTATGATGCGAAACTAGGCATGTAAACGAACCGAGCGTTTGTTGAACAGTTCGTGAACCGTTCGGTGGGAAGTTCGTTTATGTTAGTTTATTTAATAAACTAACGAACATGAACACAAAATTTGTGTTCGTTTAATTAAACGAACGAACATGAACACATGTTCCGTTCGTTCATTTATGTTCATGAACGTTCGTTTATGTATTAATAGAAAATAATTAAATATTATCTGGATATGTCATCTGCTTAACAGTTTTATATTTGTTAATTTGTGTTCATTTATGTGCTTTCATTTAAGTTTGTTTGTGTTCATTCACATTGGTTCATATATGTTTATTTATGTTCGTTTATCTTTGTTTAGTTATGTTTGTTTAGATTTTAAACAAACAAACATAAACGAACACAAATGTCCATTTTTAAATAAACGCACATGAACATAAATATTTGTTTGATTAATTATAAAGTTAAATGAACGAACACGAATATGCCCTTGTTCGTGTTCATTCGATTCGTTTACGGGCTTTCAATATTCACATTGATGAATACAAATCGGTTTTATTCTCTAGCCTTTACCGGTTTTATATGTGTTCGTTTGTGTTTGTGAACACATTAATTTCCTTAATGAACAAACACGAACAATAAATCTCGTTCGGTAAGTGTTCGTGAACCGTTCGTGAACACAATATTTTTTAATGAACGAACATGAACAAGGCCTTGTTCGTGTTCGATCGGTTTGTTTACAGCCCTATGCAAAACAAAATAGTCCCCCCCACCCCCCACCCACACACACACACACACACACCACCCAAAAAAAAGAGCCGAGTTAAAAATTGATTCTTATAATTTTTATAACATTCTAGATCCAGATCCAGTCCATTTCTAGCAATTAAATAAGTAAGACTTAAACCCAAGACCTTCAACTTTTTTAAATGAAGTTTTTGGATGTTCATCTCAACTACTTAAGCTAGGATAATTGGCACCTTTGTTTATCTTCCCCTCCACTTCGTATATATAATTGATTCCCAAAAATTCACAAAAAAAATACAGACATGCAATCAATCAGGAACGCGTCATGTAAGTCCTTCAGTGACCACCATTATTTATATTAGTTAGGTATAAAATTAGGATAGGTATGTTAAACATTATCTAAGATTGGGCTATACTTAGTACATAAACCTTGAACATCTATATATCATAATCGGGGCAATGTTAAGAATAAAATCTAAGTAAAATTACGTTATTTTCTATAAAGTATATTCTATCTACAAGAATTTAGAAAATATTGGTCTTCAAGTTGTGTGTTTAACGTTGTCATTAATAAGTTGATTTCTTAAATCACGTGTGAAAGCAAGAAGAAACCAAAGACAATCATAGTTTGAAGCTTACTTTATGACTTTTGACTTCAAAAGTGACAATCGTTAGTTACTAACGGTCTTTATTTTGTTTAAAAAAAGTAAGAATCGATTATCTTTTTTGATTATTGTGAAAAAAATAAAGAATATAAATAAAAAGTATTACACAACACTAAAATTAAAAACATAAATACACACAAGCTAAACGGTTTTCAGTGGAATGCTGTAAGCATATTTGGTATTAATTTCTTATATCATTCACTAAATTCTTTCAGCAATTATCTTTTTAAGTGTTTAACGTTAGGGGTGTGCACGGTTCGGTTCGTTTCGGTTATTAGCATTAACCCAACCTAACCGATCGGTTATCGGTTCGGTTCGGTTAATTTCGGTTAATAACCAATATCAAATTTGGGCTAAAATTTTGCTTAAAAATACATTAAATGAATGTTTAAATACATGAAATGAATACATAACTGCATGAAATGAATGTATAAATATATGAAATTGAGATATTAGTACATGAAATGGATATATAAATGCAAGAAAATGATAGTATATTAGTATTAAACTATTAAATCATATAATACATGAAATAGAGGGGAAAAGGGCTTGAAAATATTAAAAAATGTAGAGTTCGGTTCGGTTAATTCAGTTTTCAGTTATATCGGTTCGGTTTTGTCGGTTTTCGGTTCGGTTTCGGTTAACGATTCGGTTATTGCTCACCCCTATTTAACGTTAACAATAACTTAGGGTTGGTTTTATTCACAAATCCAAAGGTTTTATTTTAACACTCACATGTTTTATATGTGGCTTAAAAACCTTAAAATGCTAGTCTCTCTATAAGACCTTGTTTGATTACCGGGCTATACGCACCTTTACCCCCCCCCCCCCCCCCTAAAAAAAGACTTGATTGGCTTCTCATTTATAAAGGCCCATATGAGGAGTATAGACCTATACGCGTGGCGTTTGAGTTACAAACATTTTTATAAGGCATATACAATGAGTATAGGCTTTTACACGACTAAATAAATAAACTAAAAGTTTTAAATACAAATTATAGAACAATCAAATAGTAAGTAAGATATGATTCAAATCAAAACCAAACGGTACAACTCCATAAAACATAAAGAAAACTAACGTGAACTAAAAGGTTTGTAAATAAGATATTTCTTGTTTCAACTACAATGCATAAAAGGTTTGCGTGATCATCTATCTGTGTCTCTCTCTCCCTCCATTTTAAACAGGATAGCACTTCATATAAACATTTATCTTTCTACACTAATTAAGTTTAGTACTTTACTATGTAAAAATGATAATAACTGTATAAAACTACAAAACAAAATTTTAAACTCAGAACTTTTTTTTTATCGTAAAGTACTTAAATTTTAAGCTATATTTAAAAAACTTAAATGACTAAAATCTATGTCACAAAACTTGTAAATAATTATTACACAAGTAATTTGATGTTAATACATAATTAACTTGTAAATAACTGTTTGGGCTTGACCCACCTTCTATAGGACTCATGACTCATGGATCAAGCCTTGGCAAGTTGGGCTTTAAGTTGATTTGACTTGAAGTCTTGAATTCATTTGTTTGGGCTGAGTTCGAGCTCTCATAATAAAATAATTAAATAAATAAATAATTAAGAAAAAGCATCAAGCTAATGGACTAATTCGACTCGTAGGGTAAATCAACTTCATTTATCGTATATATGTAGTTTTGTCGTATTATCCGAGACTCGTAAAATGAGCTCAGTTTCTGGATCAGTTAAATATCAAGTCGAGTTAGCCTCGTTTGTATTATTACTTGCTTGAGCGAATGAGCCCTAGTTGCTAACGTCTCGGCTCGAATGACTAGATATTAAACTGCAACACCCTAGAAATTTCATATTGTTTGTGGACATGAGAGTTGCTAAAATTACTAAAACAATTAACCAACAATTACATGACCACAAAATAGAAAAAACTTAAAAAACTACCAACAAACACCATGAAGAAACTTAATCCAAATCAAACCTATATTTCTCAATCTTTCTGAACTCTGAAAGTAGCTTTCTGCCAAATTACATTCTTACCCCTCTGTACCCATGACCACACACAACAAATTAATTTTCAAAGATCCAAACTTTTTTCCAACAAAAACACATACAATCCAAAAAAAAACTGTCAAAAAACAAAAAAAAAGCATTCCAGAAATTCCTTTTTTACCCTTTGAGCTCTCAAATACTAGTGATCTCAAGCTCAGTGTTGTAACATGCAACCCTTTTGTTATTTCTTGTGATCTTCTCAGAAGCAATCAACCAGTTTGATAGACTGGCATCTACTTTTGGTTCTTGTTTCTCATTATCGGGTTCGCCCGAATTCAAATTCTCTTTTTGCCCATTGAAAGTCAACGGCTTTCGTGTTGACCCGTTTGACTTTAATGCATTCCATTGTGTAAGATTCTCCACAGGGTTTAACACAGATGCAACATGACCATTCCTATCGCGCGCATTCCTCTTTAACTCCATCGATGTTAAGACCGAACCTTCATCATCAATATTATCATCATAATGCTCTTCATCTTCCAAACCATAACCATCATCTTCGAAATCATCATCAAAGTCATAGTCTTCATTATCCAAATCCTCAATTTCATCATCGCTTTCGACACAATTTCCATATCTGTAATTTGGGATGCTTACAACAACTGAATCGGGCTCGGATTTGGGAAAGGTTTCGCCTTTTTCATTCTTTTCTAATAAAGATTCGGTACTGTCGTAAACTTGAATGGGCTCATAGGTTGTGACATTTGTATCAAATGTTACTTTTTTTCGCCTCTTTAAGCACAATGTTACCTCAGTCTTCTCTCTATATATCAAGAACAAATTTAAAAAGTTGTAAAAACCAAAACGAAGAAACAAAATTAAGAAAGTGATTACCTTGATTCTGGAAATGGATTGGATGGTTTTTCTTGAATGCTGAGTTCTAATGATGCATCAACTTTTAAAATGTCCTGAATTCTAGGTTTCTGCAGTATAAACAGCCAAACAGGCAAACATGAACTGATTAATACAGGATTCTGACTTCAAATTAAGTCAATTAAGGTTCTTTAGAGTTGTAAATTGTAATTACGGGTGTGAATGAGCCAAGTCGCTCATGAGCTACTCGAGATCGGTTCGAAAAAAATTTGAATCGAACCGAGCTTAAACGAGCTTAAGCCTAAAAATAAGCTTGTTTAGTAAACGATTCTGAGCTCAATATTCATTTATTGAGCTCGAGCCAGCTTGCGAGCTTAAGTAAGGTCGTTATTTATATAATTTTTGTTCCCTATGTTTGATATATATATTTATTTAGTGGTTATAGTTATACATAATTTTATGATAAAAGTAACCAAATGATACATATTATCTTATGTACAAAAAGTTATAAATGTATATGTTAAATAATTAAAAATAAACAAGCTCGAATTTGAAAACTATTCATAATTATATTAATGAAAACTATTCACGAGCCCAGCTCAAACTTGAAAACTATTCATGAGCCGAGCTAGAGCTATAGAAATAGAGTTTGAAATGAGTGGGTTCGAGTTCTTTGTAAGTAAAACGAAATGAGCTTGAACCTAAGTTCGGATTGGCTCGTTTACGCCCCTAGTTGTAACTGTAAGCGGTTCGCTTATAAAATGAGTTGATTTGGGTTAAAATTCAACTAAAATGTTGAATTGATCATAAAATTTCTTTGATATAAAAAGTAATGTGAGAAACTGAACTGTAAAGAGTGTGTGCATACATACACTTACATTATTATTATTATTGTTATTATTATCTCTTGGAATGGCCTTGTACCTCTGTTTCTTACGTTTCTTATCATTCGAAGACCCGAAACACCCAAGAAAACAACCCATTGAACTGTCCTTGATTTGCAGAGGAATTGAAGTGTTTAAAGTGTGTTGTTGATCATCGTATAATAACAAGAAGAAGAAAGCAGATAGATAAAACGGTCAAGTTGTGAGCTTTTTTGAGTTCAATGGGTTTATGTTTTGTTTTTCAAAAAGGCTAAGTGACCGTTGGGTTCGGGTCCAGTCAGCTGATGATGGGCGTGGGGTGGGTGAATGGATGGGACCATTTATTTATTATTATGGATAACGGTGGAATTTTGGTTTTGTTTAATTAATTACTTGTTTATTTATAAAGTTAATGATGATTTAAATGTAATAATATTTGATTTTGTTTGGTGTGATTGTGGTTTAAAGTTTAAATTGAGATCAGAATAAATTCCAAAAGGCCAGATTTGAATTAAGCCTATATTGATTTGAAAATTCTTGTCGGCTTTTTATGAATATTTTGAATTTGGTTTTCAAGTTAGGCTTATAGTCTAAAACAAGTAAGAATGTGAAATTTTCAGTGGCTTTTGTTAAGTTTAGATGATAAATTTGTCGCGCTTCTTCGATTCAAATTTTCATCTCTATCGAATTTGTACTCTCATGTTGGTACGACATCAGTTTCTACTTAGTTTTAACTGATCTAAGATCTCCATTTGAGTGGGGGTGGATGTCTTAAAAGGACAACATAAACATGTATATAGTGTTAGGATCTCGATTATGCAAACACACATAATGAATTGCAAAAATTAAACGAACATGAGACACAATGATTAACGTGGTTCGGTCTGTGTGGCCCACCTTTACGGGTTGCATCCAAAAGTTTATTACAAGTAAAGGATCTGTTTAAATAGAGGCCAAACTACAGTTACAAATTTAGAGGGCAAGCAACAAAAAGTAGTGTTGAATAAGAGAACAAGGGTCGCGCGCAAACCTGCTTTATCTTCAAACTCCATTAAGTCCAACAACTATCTGCTTGTCTTCACTAAACCGAGCCCAAACAAAAAATGTGCCTCCAAAGACCCAACATTTTGTCATCCCATCTCCACAATCAAGTAATGATTTTTTTTCTCTTATGTTTGGAATTGCAAGATAGATGTTTTCATTTTTACAAACGAATTAGTAAATGTGACGTGTACACCAACCTTAATTATTGTTGAGATGATAAAGACGTGAATTGTCATTTATATAAATCACCTACTAATATTATTCTTGTTGATCTTTAAATCTATAACATTTAAAGGTTTTAAAAACTTGAGTTGTGGTCTTTTTTATAAAAATAATTTCTCATTTCCTATAGCATAATAACTTTTAATAACTTAATTTTTTAGTTTATATTTTTTAAACCAACTTGTTATGTTAATCTAGATAAAGTAAATAGTTATTATGCTAAATTCCTTTTTGTAAGGCCCATGTTAGTTAATCAGTATGAGAGCTTTGTGAAAATTAAAATTTAATGTAGCAGTTATTTATGTTCGTGTTAAGTTATTATTCAAAGTTATATGTTTCCTACGTTTCTTAACGTAAACTCAAATTCATCAACAGAGCCGTCCCTGAGAATCTTTAAGAATTTAAGGGCTCGGGGCAAATGAAAAAGTAGGCCCTGAAATAAAAACTTAATACTAGTATATAAAAGGTGAATATTACAACGATAATTATGATAAGATTAACAAAATAAGGTTATTGTAACAATGATCTAATTATAACTTGTATACTTAAATAAAATCATGAGTCTCTTTTAACGTTTTTTATTTTAAATCAAAAGTCATTTTGGTCCGAAAATAAAAACTTAATAACTTGTATATAAAAGGTCAATATTACAACAATAATTATGATAACAATTAACAAACACAAGTTATCGTAACAATGATCTAATTACAACTTGTATACTTAAACAAATCATAAGTGTAACACCCCGACCAAAGGCGGATTATACATCGGGGCGCCACATATTGTTTCATTACTCGTGACACTATTGGGTGTCAATATTTAATAAATACATTCATTCGCGCACGCGCAAGGTTAACAAGATAACATAAATCATCATAAATCAATATATCATAATATTCGAACAACAATAACTTGTCTTGATACATTTTAATCTAGGTCCAAAATAAAGAAAACTCCCTACGAGTCCTCGAACTCCAAAACAGCTACTGCAAACCTGAACATGTGTTAAAATAAACGTCAAACACTTGCGTGTTGGTGAGAAATCAAGTTTAATACAATACATAGATAACCATAAATCTGCGCGCAACATGTGTATGTCTGGTTTTCAACAAGGGTGTAATCTGATCGGGATCAACTCTAAGATTCATAGACTGCCAGTGCTCACAATTGAGCTCACAAACAAGACAAACTGTGCATGTGCAAACAAAAGAGAAAATCATAAACGATAGTTCTCCCGTGTTCATCTAATGGTACCATGAGAACTGCGGAATAGACCGACAAGACGGTTAATGATCCACACATACAAATAAACAGCCAAGTCTACGTCCTCAACACATGGGATACTGCGCGACTAAAGTTCATAAACAAGTTTAAGACTCTAAGTTTGTATGAACACATGAACATCCCAAAACATTAAAAGCAAAAGGGGATTAGGTACGAGATTACTCACTTGATAAACGATGCGGTGTAAGATAAAGCAAGAACCAACTTTAAACAAGCACAAGTTAACCTATAAATAAGATTATTGTTTTAATGATTTGATTTAAGTCTTGATTATAAGTTAGCATAATTAATAAGTAAATTATTATATATAATATATATATATTACCGGAAAAGCAGGGCAGAACAGGGAGGAAGACGGAGGCAGAGAGGAAGACGGCAGAGAGAGCAAGGGGCAAGAGAACAGGAGAGATTAAGTGTTTTGTGTGTGTAGTGTTATGAAAATATTATTATTATTTATAGGAAAACCCTAGGAGACATAATCCCTAGAAAAGGGGAAAAGATTTTTAACAGGATCAAGCAAAAGATATCAAAAAGCATAAGAATCCAAAAGCAAAAGATATGGAAAGATATGGCAGCTGCAGAGGCAAGATAAAGCTGTCAGGGAACAGTAAAAAGGCATGGGCAGTTCAGAAAAAGGTACTGGTCAAGCAAGGAAAAAGCAGATCTCAAAAGATTATGTCACTCACTTTATCTGCCAACCAATGGGGTTGGTGCGCATGCTGCGCCGAAAGTAACTTTTCAGACATAAAGCAGATTAGGTCAACAGCACAAAAGATAAGACAACACAAAAGCAACGGCTAGATTAAACAGAAGAAAACTCAAAGGGTTCAGCGCGAGAAAGCTCGAGCGCACGCGCGAGAGCGAAGGCAGACACAGAAGGTCAAGAGAGCGCGAGCGCGAAGGCAGACGGAACCAACCTTAACGCGTCGCGGAAAGAACTACATTTCTAAGCGCGCCGCGGGAAGAATCACATTTCTTAGCGCGCCGCGGGAGGAACTAAAATTCCTAGCGCGCCGCGGGAAGAACTATAATTCTTCGCGCGTCGAGGGATGAACTACGATACTTAGCGCGCTGCGAGAAGAACTACAAATCCTTAGCGCGCTGCGAGAAGAGTTACAATTCTTAGCGCGCTGCGAGAAGAGTTCGTCTCGCGTATCGCTGAAACAGGTGGTCTTCACGCAGGATTCCTTGTAAGGGGTCTGGCGCGTGGAGCTGCGCAGACAACCTTAGGCGGGAAGGAACAAAGGACAAGCAAAGAGTTAGAAGAAAAAGAGGGAAACAAGGCTTAAGGGCGGGACGGCGTCAAGAGGGAAAAGAAGGCGGAAAGAGAGAAGGAGAGGGACGGGACGGCGGAAAGAAAGAGAGAGAAAGAGGCGGGAAGGAAAACATTATTATTAAAAGTAAAATATAAGTATAAATATTAAATCATAAAAGAAAGAGATCGGATCAGAGAAACGGGTACCTGGGTCGGGTCGGATTCGGGCAGATGTTACAGTCTCCCCTACTTTAAGAAATTTCGTCCCGAAATTTATCTCGAAGTAGGTTGCGCAGAGAACAGGTGCGGGTACTTGATCTTCATTTGATCTTCCCTTTCCCATGTAAACTCGGCTCCGCGCTTGGACTCCCAGCGAACTTTCACGATAGGGATACGACTGCGCTTGGTTTGCTTAACCTCGCGATCCATAATCTCAACAGGCTTCTCCACGAAATGCATAGTTTTATCAACTTGAACTTCATCAAGTGGAATGTGAAGGTTCTCGTCAGCTAAACACTTCTTGAGATTGGAAACATGGAACGTTGGATGCACATTGCTGAGCGCGGGCGGCAGGTCAAGTCTGTAGGCAACTTTTCCTACACGCGCGAGAATCTTAAATGGTCCAACATATCGAGGAGCAAGCTTACCTTTCTTCCCAAAGCGGACAACACCCTTCCAGGGCGACACTTTGAGGAGAACAAGATCACCAACTTGAAATTCGAGAGGCTTTCGCCTGCGATCTGCGTAACTCTTCTGTCGGCTTCTGGCAGTCAGCAGATGATCACGGATCTTGGCGATTTTATCGGTTGTCTCTTGAACAAGTTCGGGTCCTGTGATTTGAGTTTCACCCACTTCGCTCCAACAGATCGGGGAGCGGCACTTACGACCGTAAAGTGCTTCAAATGGGGCCATACCGATACTGGAATGATAGCTGTTATTATAAGAGAACTCGATCAAAGGCAGGTGTGAATCCCAATTACCTCCAAAATCAAGAACACAAGATCGGAGCATATCCTCAAGAGTTTGAATAGTTCGCTCAGACTGACCGTCAGTCTGAGGATGATATGCCGTACTCATGTCCAAGCGAGTTCCTAGCGCAGATTGGAGAGATTTCCAAAAGCGAGATATAAAACGGCCATCGCGATCGGATATGATGCTCAAAGGAGTACCATGGCGGCAGACAATTTCCTTGACATAAAGCTGCGCGAGTTGCTCAACACGGTAGTTTTCACGAATGGGCAGAAAGTGAGCAGACTTAGTCAAACGATCCACTATTACCCAAATGCTATCATGTTTGCTTGCTGTCAAAGGTAACTTGGTAATAAAGTCCATCGCTACACATTCCCATTTCCACGTAGGAATCTCTGGTTGTTCGAGCAAACCAGATGGGCGTTGGTGTTCAGCTTTTACTTTAGAACAAGTCAGGCATCTAGCTACGAACACAGCAATATCCTTTTTCATACCGGGCCACCAATAAGTAATGCGCAAATCCTTGTACATCTTATCAGCGCCGGGATGAACGGAATACCGAGATTTGTGCGCTTCACTCAGGATATCAGCGCGAAGATTCTCATCAAAGGGAATCCAGATGCGATTGAGATAGCAGAGAATTCCACTCAGATTAGGGACAAATGCGCTTCCGCGCCACACGCTAACTCGGCGCGAAGGTTACCATTACTGATGGATGCGCGCTGCGCGTCACGAATGCGCGATTCAAGGTTGCTTTGGATCGGCGCGAAGTGAAGCTGCGTGCGCGGCAAGATACAGTTAAGCTGGCAGGGTTTTCGGCTGAGCGCATCGGCTACCACATTAGCCTTACCAGGATGATACCGGATCTCACAATCGTAATCGCTGATGAGTTCGTTCCATCGGCGTTGTCTCATGTTAAGTTCCTTTTGATCAAAGATATGCTGAAGGCTTTTATGGTCAGTGTAGAGGATACACTTAGTGCCATAAAGGTAGTGTCTCCAGATCTTTAAGGCAAAAACAACTGCACCAAGTTCGAGATCGTGAGTCGTATAATTCTTTTCATGAACCTTAAGTTGCCTTGATGCGTAAGCGATAACCTTGCCTCGTTGCATAAGAACACAACCGAGACCTTGGTTGGAGGCATCGCAGTACACGACAAAATCATCATTACCCTCAGGTAGCGCAAGAACAGGAGCTTCACACAACAATCGCTTGAGCGATAGAAAGACTTCTTCTTGCTTCGAGCCCCAAATATACGGTTTACCTTTGTGCGTTAGAGCTGTTAAAGGCAAAGCGATCTTCGAGAAGTTCGAAATGAAGCGCCGGTAATAACCAGCTAAGCCCAGAAAGGAACGGATCTCGGAAGGAGAGGATGGCGTAATCCAGTTCTTGATTGCTTCAATTTTGGATGGGTCGACATGAATACCCATCTTGTTTACAACATGACCAAGAAACTGTACTTCATCCGACCAAAATTCACACTTGGAAAGCTTAGCATACAGTTGCTCAGCTCTAAGCTTTTGCAACACCAACCGAAGATGTTGCTCATGCTCGGCCTTGGTCTTAGAATACACCAGAACATCATCGATAAACACAATCACGAATTTATCCAAGAAAGGCCTACACACCCGATTCATTAGATCCATGAAAACGGCGGGTGCGTTGGTTAAACCGAAGGACATGACCAAGAATTCAAAATGGCCATAACGAGTTCGAAAAGCAGTCTTCGGAACATCTTCATCGCGGATGCGCAACTGGTGATAGCCAGAGCGGAGATCAATCTTGGAAAAACAAGAGGCACCTTGGAGTTGATCAAAGAGGTCGTCAATACGCGGTAAGGGATACCGGTTTTTAATGGTGAGTTTGTTCAACTCGCGGTAATCTATACACATGCGAAACGATCCATCTTTCTTTTTAACGAACAACACCGGAGCACCCCAGGGCGAAGAGCTAGGGCGAATGAATCCTTTAGCAGTCAACTCTTGAAGTTGGCTTGCCAATTCTTGCATCTCAGCGGGCGCAAGACGGTAAGGAGATTTAGCTACGGGGGAAGCACCAGGGACAAGATCAATACGAAACTCGACTTCACGAGCGGGAGGGATACCAGGAAGATCATCAGGAAAAACTTCAGGGAAATCACGCACAACAGGGATATCGCGAAGCTTCTTTTCTTCAGCAGGTTTAACCACATGGGCTAGAAATGCAATACACTTCTTCCGCAGGAGTCTTCGGGCTTCGGCGCAAGACATAAGTTTAAGACCACTGGAGGGTTTTTCGCCGTAGATATGAAGATCACCATTTTCTCGAGGAATGCGAATCAACTTCTTGGCACAAATAACTTCGGCGCGATTCTTCGAGAGCCAGTCCATACCAATGATAACATCAAAGCTTCCAAGAGGCATAGGGATGAGGTCAATCAGAAAATCGTTTTCGTTAAGGTTAAGCGTGCAATCTTTAATCACTGAGTTAATTAAAATAATTTCACCATTAGCCAATTCAACTGAAAAATCTTCTTTTAAGTTATCGCGCGGTCGCGCAAGCTTCTGTTCGAGGGCGCGAGAAATAAAACTTCGATCGGCGCCAGTATCAAAAAGTATAGAAGCATAAAATCCGTTAAGTAAAAATGTACCATTAACTACGTTATTATTTGCTTGCGCTTGGTGCGCGGTTATGTTAAAAGCTCGTCCACGCGTCGCCTGGTTCGAAATCTGGTTCACCGGATTCGCTTGCGTGATTTGCACTTGTAGTCTCGGGCACGCGTTCCGGAAATGACTGGGATCACCGCAGTTAAAGCACGATCTGGGTCGTGGGTTTTGGTAGGTTGGTTGAGGGTTTTGCGGGTAGACTGGTGGTGTTGGCGCAATTGGATTGGCGGGAAGGACTCTACAGTTTTCTGTAAGGTGACCAGCGCGGCCACATCGGTTACAAAGTCGACATGGGACTTGAGGTGGGTGGTGGAGTCTACAGGTTGGGCAAAAGGGGTGGTTTCCTGTGTAAGGTTTCTTAGTTGGCGGGGCAGGGAGTGCTGGATTGGTTAAGGCATAGTTGTGGACTATAGCGGGAGTTGGGTAGGTTGACAGTGGGTTAGGCGCATAAACTGGAGGTTGGTAGATGGGTTGCTGGACAATGGGCGGGTTGGTAAGCGCATAGGCTTTGCGCCTGCGCTTGAGGTTGTTACGGTTTGAGGGTTCTGGTTTGGTTTCTGCGGGTTCAGGGACAGTCTTGGTGAGTTTGGTCTTTTCAGATCCCCGCAGGAACAGGGTTCCTGCTCTGACATGGTTGTCGCTGAGCACAGCGGCCAACTCGATGGCGTCAGAGAGGGTTACTGGGTTTCTGGCCCATACAGAATCTTGAATTTCCATGGGGAGACCCCCAAGGAATTTCTCTATGGCTCGGCGGGAAGGGGTAACAAGGTGAGGGACAAGCAGGCTTAGTTCATGGAAGCGCGTCGCGTACTCGCGCGCTTCACCGCTGTATTGCTTCAAGTTCCAGAATTCTTCCTCCAGGCGCTTAACTTCGTTGGGAGGGCAGAATTCTCGCGTCAGAATTTCCTTAAATTCCTCCCAGAGCATGCTGGAAGCAGCTTCTGCGCCACGCGCATGAGCTACTCCATTCCACCATGTAAGCGCTCTAGATTCCAGGACACTGGAAGCATACAGGGTTCGTCTGTCTGAGGGGCATTGGGTGTGGAGGAAAGTGTTTTCTATTTTCTCAAGCCACTGGAGCATCACGGTGGCTCCTTCAAGACCTGTGAACTTTGGAGGGTTACCCGCGTTAAAGGACTTAATGTTGTAACCAGAGGTGTTGGTATTGTTTTGGCTCAAAGCTTGGGCTATTGCGGCGGCCATTTCCTGGGAACGTTGCTGTCTACGCATGCGCGAGGCTTCTCTTCTCTGAAATCGGCGAGATAGCGGAGGCATTCTATAAAAATTTTAAATTTAGTTAATATCTTGGTTTTAGCGCAAAGTATAACCTCGAAAAGCTTGGTTTCGCGGAGTCAGTTACTGTCAAAAGTTAAAGTAAAATAAATGACCCAAAATGCAGACTTAATAAAGGTAACAAATTCGAATCAAGAATCGACAATTCATGTATCACCATGACTTTCCGAATTCCCAATTTAAAATATACGAGCAAACGAGTATTGGAGATTGACGATTCATGTATCACCATGACTTTTCAATCTTCAATATAAAATATACAAGAAAATGAGTATTGGAAGTTGACAATTCATGTATCACCATGACTTTTCAAGTCTCCAACCTCAGAACATAGTCGTAAATGGAAATTGAAAATCAACTATTCATGTATCACCATGACTTTTCGGATTTTCAAATCCAACAAACGAATATGTAAGTAAAATCAATAAAAATCGAAATTCAACAAAAATCGAAATATCGCGGAATAAAACATAAAATCATATACTGCGCAAGCGCGAGTGTATTCATAAATAACGAGTAATTAACAATAAGCGCGCAAACATGAGATTTCTCTCATGTGCGAGAAGGGACTCTTAGGTATTCTAGGCCGTAACGTCTAACCACCTATCCTAAAGTCAACGAGCTCTGATACCAATCTGTAACACCCCGACCAAAGGCGGATTATACATCGGGGCGCCACATATTGTTTCATTACTCGTGACACTATTGGGTGTCAATATTTAATAAATACATTCATTCGCGCACGCGCAAGGTTAACAAGATAACATAAATCATCATAAATCAATATATCATAATATTCGAACAACAATAACTTGTCTTGATACATTTTAATCTAGGTCCAAAATAAAGAAAACTCCCTACGAGTCCTCGAACTCCAAAACAGCTACTGCAAATCTGAACATGTGTTAAAATAAACGTCAAACACTTGCGTGTTGGTGAGAAATCAAGTTTAATACAATACATAGATAACCATAAATCTGCGCGCAACATGTGTATGTCTGGTTTTCAACAAGGGTGTAATCTGATCGGGATCAACTCTAAGATTCATAGACTGCCAGTGCTCACAATTGAGCTCACAAACAAGACAAACTGTGCATGTGCAAACAAAAGAGAAAATCATAAACGATAGTTCTCCCGTGTTCATCTAATGGTACCATGAGAACTGCGGAATAGACCGACAAGACGGTTAATGATCCACACATACAAATAAACAGCCAAGTCTACGTCCTCAACACATGGGATACTGCGCGACTAAAGTTCATAAACAAGTTTAAGACTCTAAGTTTGTATGAACACATGAACATCCCAAAACATTAAAAGCAAAAAGGGATTAGGTACGAGATTACTCACTTGATAAACGATGCGGTGTAAGATAAAGCAAGAACCAACTTTAAACAAGCACAAGTTAACCTATAAATAAGATTATTGTTTTAATGATTTGATTTAAGTCTTGATTATAAGTTAGCATAATTAATAAGTAAATTATTATATATAATATATATATATTACCGGAAAAGCAGGGCAGAACAGGGAGGAAGACGGAGGCAGAGAGGAAGACGGCAGAGAGAGCAAGGGGCAAGAGAACAGGAGAGATTAAGTGTTTTGTGTGTGTAGTGTTATGAAAATATTATTATTATTTATAGGAAAACCCTAGGAGACATAATCCCTAGAAAAGGGGAAAAGATTTTTAACAGGATCAAGCAAAAGATATCAAAAAGCATAAGAATCCAAAAGCAAAAGATATGGAAAGATATGGCAGCTGCAGAGGCAAGATAAAGCTGTCAGGGAACAGTAAAAAGGCATGGGCAGTTCAGAAAAAGGTACTGGTCAAGCAAGGAAAAAGCAGATCTCAAAAGATTATGTCAGTCACTTTATCTGCCAACCAATGGGGTTGGTGCGCATGCTGCGCCGAAAGTAACTTTTCAGACATAAAGCAGATTAGGTCAACAGCACAAAAGATAAGACAACACAAAAGCAACGGCTAGATTAAACAGAAGAAAACTCAAAGGGTTCAGCGCGAGAAAGCTCGAGCGCACGCGCGAGAGCGAAGGCAGACACAGAAGGTCAAGAGAGCGCGAGCGCGAAGGCAGACGGAACCAACCTTAACGCGTCGCGGAAAGAACTACATTTCTAAGCGCGCCGCGGGAAGAATCACATTTCTTAGCGCGCCGCGGGAGGAACTAAAATTCCTAGCGCGCCGCGGGAAGAACTATAATTCTTCGCGCGTCGAGGGATGAACTACGATACTTAGCGCGCTGCGAGAAGAACTACAAATCCTTAGCGCGCTGCGAGAAGAGTTACAATTCTTAGCGCGCTGCGAGAAGAGTTCGTCTCGCGTATCGCTGAAACAGGTGGTCTTCACGCAGGATTCATTGTAAGGGGTCTGGCGCGTGGAGCTGCGCAGACAACCTTAGGCGGGAAGGAACAAAGGACAAGCAAAGAGTTAGAAGAAAAAGAGGGAAACAAGGCTTAAGGGCGGGACGGCGTCAAGAGGGAAAAGAAGGCGGAAAGAGAGAAGGAGAGGGACGGGACGGCGGAAAGAAAGAGAGAGAAAGAGGCGGGAAGGAAAACATTATTATTAAAAGTAAAATATAAGTATAAATATTAAATCATAAAAGAAAGAGATCGGATCAGAGAAACGGGTACCTGGGTCGGGTCGGATTCGGGCAGATGTTACAATAAGTCTCTTTTAACGCTTTTTATTTTAAATAAAAAGTCCCCTTTAAATACAAAAAATAAAATAACATGATAAAAAAAACTTAACATAAGATTCATCTAGACAATAAGGAGGGCATATTAAATTGAATTAAATTATTAACTGACAAACTTTCATAATTAAGAGACTATTTTAGTGAGGTTTGTGCTTTTCAATAAACAAATTTAAGAAAAAAACGGCTTGTCTTCTAACAAATTAATTCAAAAAAAACCTCTAGATGCAAGTCTCGAACGTGGGCAGGCCAAGTAATAAAAAAGCACCAAACCAGTTGAACCAAATTTAATTTATGGAATTATGTTGGTGTGTTGATATATTATATAAAAAATACAAAAAATATTTATGGGCCCTAAATAATGGTGGGCCTTGGGCTGTTGCTCTCCTTGCCCACCCTATGGGCCGGGCCTGTTCATCAAATATGGCAAAAATATTTGAGTAATATTGTAAACATAAAATAACTTGAATTTAGAAAATAAATAAATATAACAAAAAAAGGACTAAAAGTGATCACATCCCAATTGGAGTGATCACACAACTTATTTGGCATTCTATTTCTAGGGGTTCTTCCTTCTAATTTCTCAAAATAATTAGGTTTAATAAGTATAATCAATGCAATGGGCCCTTCAAACACGTTAGTGAGGTTAGCCACAAAATCATGCACTAATGGAGCTTTCCTACACAACAAACACAAGACCAAGAAAATTTAAATCTTCGAAAGTCCAATAATGGCCCCTCAAATTTCAAAATAAAATAAACTTTGTTTTCTGCCTTTCATTATGAGTCTAATTGACAAAGATGGTGTAATTATCACATAAATTTAAATTAAAGCAATCTGTTTTAAATCTCAAGTGTGTTACGTGTAACTCTCTTAAATAGTTTTGAAAGTTAAGCACGTTAGAGTGTAGTTGGAAATCTATTCAAGGAAGAACAAGTGTATTCTTTTGACTCAACCTGTTGGCCTTGACGCTTGCGGAATCACACGCCCTCAAATTTGAATCGGCGCCCGGAACCATGAATTTAAATTGGTTTTCGTAGTTATTTAGTTAAATTGATTTCGTTTTAGACGACACACACATAGATTTGTCTAAACTATAGGTATAAAAACTATAGAATACTGAAAACCTTTTTGAGATAGATATAATAAACGTAATCATAAAGAAACTTAAACCAATTATAACTAAGCATTACTTATATAAAGTATATAAAGTTATAACTAATAAATTTCACATCTAAGTAATTTAATACTTGACACGTGATGAGACATTTTACCTTTTTCTGTTATAACTAATGAATTCCCATATTTTTGTTTTTTTTTGTTTTCTTTTATGCAAATTTGTCTATATTATTTTTGAGTGGTTGGTAAAAACCTAAAAAGATTGTGCAAAATTCATAATTGTTTAGTGTGATGACCAAAAATAAAGGTCAAATTAGGTAAAATTGTACATTAGTAATCATTCCATAATATAATACATAGTTAATGGAAAAAGCTCTTCAATAATTTACCTACCTTAATATTGGTTTTCATGCTATAAACAGTTTCCTACAACCTGCTATTTTAATCCCAAAAATATTAAATTTGAACTAAGAGCATATTTAGTTGGTAAGATTTCATATGAATATGTGATATCATGAGATTTGAAATGATATCTATAGCACTTTTAGTTGGTAAATTAAATAAATTCATGAACTTATCAAGTACATGTCTCTCCAAAACAATGAAATATAACGGAAAAAAAAAACAAAAGACTCATATCAACAATATAAATGGTAGTTATCTAAATGGCTCGATTGGCTCGGTTTCCTCAAGTATGCTAGCAGCCTCGAAACAATTGGCAGCCTCACGTATGAACATCGGGCCGTCTTCTTTGTAAAATAACCCTAGATTATACCAAGCCGAAGAGTTAAGTCGGTCTAGTCTTAACGCTTCGGTCAAGAAGCTTTTGGCTGCTGCAGCAGGCTTGACTCCAGCTTGTCTGATAATCACAGCCAATGAAACTAGGCTCGCCACATGGCCCGGGTCCATGTCTAATGCAAGCTCATAAGCCTTTTGAGCTTCTTTGTCAAGTCCCTTTGCTTCATAGAGTAAACCTATAATAGTTGAAAGGTGAGATATAATTTCAAGTAGGGGGCGTAAATGAGCCAAATTGAGTCGATCTCGAGCTGAGCAAAAATTAAAGTTAATCAATAAAATGAGCAGGAGCTTTATGTACTATGCTTTACAAGGCTTGCGAGCCTAAACGAGCCCATTATTTATGTAAATATAATATATTACATGATAAATGTTATTCTATATAACTATGATAAAAATAAATAAATAATATGTATAAAACTACACCTATAAATATATATAAATATAATTATATATGTATATAAATATAATAATTAAATAATTAATGTATAAAATTACCTTTATCCATTTTTTTAAAATAAAACATTAATCAATATGTTAACAACTTAACATATTTTAACACTTTCTTTATCCATTTTTTTAAATAATATATGATTACACAAACAATTTAATAATATAAAACAACTAATCCAAAATCATCAAAAAAATATAACTTACAAGGTTTTAAACACTCGTATCTTTTTCTTTTCTTTTTTCTCAACTAAATTCTAATTAAAAAACCATATAATCTTTCCTAGACTAAACTTGAAAAGAAAACCAAAATAGGAAAAACATACCGGTAATATGCAATCGGGAGGCTGAATAGTAATCAATACTTTCAGATTTCAAAAGACAGGCCTCAGCATCACCCCATTGTGACAATTTCATATAAACCATAGCAAGATCATGCCATGTTTCCATTTCTAAACTTTTAAGATGTTTTCCACCAATCTAACATAATAAAAACATTTACACAAATTAAAAACCTTATTTTACTATGGTCAATCTTCAAGTTAAAGGCAACAAGCCAAAACCAACTTTAGATATCAACTTTTTCCCCAGAAAAAACCCTCACACTTTGATTTAAAGTCAAAGTCAACATGTTCAAGTTACCAAAAGTTCAGCTGCCACATCATCATAGGTTTAACAAACAGCAGTAAACTGAATTACCTAACTTCAATTTTGAAAAATTAAAGGTTTTTATCAAATTTCTTAAAACTGAGGGTTTTTATTACTTTTAAAATTAAGGGTTTTATCAAATTTTTAACTGAAATAATAACAGGACCAAAACGTTGACGAGCGAAACGTTCAGTGACTGTTCGTGGACCATTTGACGAAGAGTCCGCCTATGTTTTTTTTTTAATATGCGAACGAACATGAACAATACTTTTTGTTCATGTAGTTAAACAAACGAACACGTGTCTTATTCGTTCGTTTATGTTCGTAAATGTTAGCTAAGATACGCTCGTTTATGCCCATTCGTTAACCTTCATTTCGGTTGAAGTTAAACAAATGACACGAACATGCTCGTTCAGTTCGTTTAGAGGCCCACCTAATTATATAGCCCAAAAATAAAAAACTTTACCTCATTATTCTTTTTCTGAGCCCGAAAACTTTTACCCTGAACTTGAAGAACCGCAAGAATCTGTGTATATGTCTGAATTGCATTCTTTATTTCACCCTGTGCAACTTGAAGCCGAGCTTTAGTTCTCAACAACTCTCCTTGATCCCATTTCCCAGTTTGTTCCAACGCAGCATTAATTACCGTTTCGCCCTCCAAAAACCGTTTCTGAGCAGATAATATTCTAGCCAACAAAATCCACCCTTTAACATTTGACCCGCCTTCCAGTTTAACCAAACGTTTAGCATAACCGAGAGCAACATCCAATTTCCTCTGTTCAGCATTTTCTAAACTCAAATTATAAACGATTCTTGAATCATTCATTCCTGTTAATTTCCCGGCAGATTCCAGACAGTGAATCACTTCCGTCTGCTTCTCGAACCGTTCAAGATCACTAATTGCAGATCTACAGTGACCAGAAATTGAAATCCCTAATAAATAATAAGCGATCCCGGTCATCTCGTCACATTTACTTTCCAAGGCTCGAATGGCGCGTTTAGCATTACTTGCACCCTCTTCAAAAAGATTCAAGCTTTCACCACAAATTTTAGAGCCCAATAATAAAGCTGGCCCACAATTCGGGTCGTCATGTTTATACACATTTTTTAATAAATGCAAAGCCGATATATCATCACCTTGCCCGTGATAACATAAGGCTAAAAGAATATACCTTTCTTTATTATCGATAACACCCGCAGGTAACTCTTCTAATTGTGCACATAAAGCTCCAAGCCCATTAGAAATGGACAATGCATAAGAAAGATGATCTAAAATAGCTGGGTCCCACTTGATCATTTGTAACGAAACTTTTCTTAATAATATCATTAGAAGTAATATCGCTTCTTCGATGTTGTTTTTGGGTACGAATGAAGTGTCCATCTGGGATCTCAAATTAGGGGGGACGGCTTCTTCACCGCCATTATAAAGAAGAAAAAAGGCGAAATCTTTTTGAATTTTTGCAGTTGTTTCCGCGTTTAGGCTTTGGTGGTGGAGCAGGGCCCGTCTGAATGACAAAACCGCTTCTTGGGGTGAACCCGCGAGTTTATATAACTCAGGGAGTAACTCGATTGCGTGGTTTAGCGTTTCTTGTAATTTGCAATCGGTTCCAAAGTTTTGGGGTAAGCCTTCGGGTAATGATGATTCGATAACGTCGAGAATAATTTTGCATGATTGAGCCGCTTCTGTAAAAAATTGAATCATGATTTATGATCATCAAAAAATTATGTAATTTAAGAGTATTTGACTTATCATATACAAAATTAGGGGTGTAAACGAGCCAAGCAGCTCGTGAGCTACTCAAGATGGGCTCGCTAAAAGCTCGAATCAAACCCATCTTAAACGAGACCGAGCCTGAGCTACACTTATTGAGCTCAAGATACTAAGTGAGTCTATTATTTAATATAATGAATATATTTTTTAGAACAATCATTATTATATATAAAAATAAGTATATATATATATATAAAGTAATTATGCATTTATACAGATTAATTAAAAAATAACAGACAAACCGAGCTCGATCTCAAGATCTTGTGAGTTAAACAAGCCTAGCTTGATCTCAAACTCTTGTAAGTTAAGCGAGCCGAGCTCGGGCTCAGCTTGTTTACGCCTCTATCTAGAATAACAAACACTTACTTTTATTCAAATTCACGTATTTTAAAAATGTTTGACCATCGTATAACATCAATTTAGAGGTAGCGGGTCATATGGTTTGTGTAACAGGTTATTGGGTTGACCCGCAAACACTTTTTCCTACTTTCTTGAACTTTACATATAATTAATATCTCAAAAACATGAATTACAAAAACTATTAACTAAAATACTAATCAAAATCTTTTTGAAAAAAGCAACTTCTGAACACCTCAACTTGAATCGCTTCTTTATGTGCTTATATGAGTTCCAAACTAAACAAACCATTTCAAGATCAAGTAAATACAAAAACAAAGAAACTGTAAATAAAAGAAAGAGTACCTTTATACCTCTGAAGAACTTGCAAAGATTTTGACTTCAAATAAATGGCTTCAAGATAGAAACCAACAGCATGTATTGACAATGGCGGGTCACCATAATTATTGGAAACTTTTTTACGGGGTTCGATTCTTTGGGTTAAACTAGTTTTCATCTTGGGGGTTACGGTGGCTAAATCTATCCCTTCAAACACGTGAAGAGCGGCTTCTATGTTCCCCCTTTGATATTCATATCTCCCTAACACTGCTCTTGCTTCCTATATTATAATAATATTGTGAATTAAAAAAATAATAATAATGCGATTAATAAAGATGTTAACTATAAGAAGGATCGTTAGCTCATCTTAATTGTTTGATATTTGATTATTGGAAGTTTTGAATTAGCACTTAATCATTTAAGTGTTTGTTAGGATGTGTGTTTTCATATTGATTAGTTTGACTAGAGGGACAAATAAGTGACAGGGAAGTTGAATAACGAGCTAAAACGGGTTTGGGGCAAAGCAAGTAAACTTATGAGTGGACCCCATTTTTTTTCCAATTTGTAATTATTCTTTTAAAAAACAAAAACCATATTATTTAAAATTAAGATAACTTCTTTTACACAAATATGATTTAGGACATTTTAAACATTTGACTACACTTCAGGTGGCTTTTCAGTTTTCACCCGTCGAGTCCCTTTCACGCGTTTCATATTTAGCTATCTTGTATTTTTGTCAAGTTTGACCCGTTTCAATAAAATTTTTAAATGGTATAAATAACTTTAATATTAAGATAACTTCTTTCACACATAAATTGTTTAGGGTATTTTAAACATTTGACTACACTTTAGGTGACTTTTGAGTTTTGACCCGTTCATCCATTTGACACGTTTCATTTTTAGCTATTTTGTATATTTGTCATATTTGACCCATTATAAATAAATTATAAAAATGGTTTAGTAATTTAAATAACTTAGGACATTTTTAAAGAAATCTAAAACTCAAAACCAACTATAATCACTTTATGAGCACACATTCTAGAATTAAGAGATTTAAAGAAATACGTGAAAATGTAAAAGGCAAAAGGAAACAACCTCATAATTTAAAGAACCGTTTTCACGAAGAGATGATTCCGCTTCTTCAATGTTACCCGTATCTATCTTCTTATCATTTTCACCTGTTGCTTGAGAAGAATAACCATCTGAGGAACAATCATTCACCGCAAGTGATTCTGATGAACGAATCATCTCGCTTTCTAGTTTCATCTACTAAATTCCCACCTTTTTAGCCCAATTATATGCCTCACACTCTTAATCTACAAAACCATAACAATAAAAAAACCCGATCACATTACACAAACACACAAAGATTAGATCTTGCACAAAAACAATTTTGCAAATTATGAATTTTCATAAAAGTGAATAATAATCATAATCATGTGATATAAGAAGCTAATTTTCATCATTTTAAGCATATTTCAGCACCAAAATTTAAAATTTATCATAAATTATGTTTCTTTTTCATCATAAATTGCCCAATTAAAACAAAACCCAATTCACCAATCAAATTAGTCAAATCCACCCAATTTCAAACCCTAGAAATAAAACCCTAATCAGAAACACAATTCACATAAAAACCCCAAATTCAAAACCCTAGAGCACATAATCACCGAAAAAAAGCAAACCCAAATCAGATTATAACCAAACCTCACATTTCAATTGTCCGAATTGAATGAATTCAAGAATGAAAGAAAGAAATTACCTTTCTTTAATTATGGGGACTTGAAATAACATAATACTATTTGGGTCAAAAGTGATTGACTCAATGGACAAAGAATCAAGTAAAGGTTGAAGCTTTATGAATCTTTATCAGATATCAGGTACCTAATTGTTGCAATTGTGATGACGATGATGATGATGATGAATCTGAAATTGTAGATTGAAATTGGGGGTTTTGAATTAATGTTTTCCCATGTGAATTAGATGGTGTTATAAACAATATTATTTTTATTATTATTGAAGAAAGAAAGAAAGTAAGATCGGCCGTCTAAGCATTCAAGGGGTTGGCTTCATTACCTGTCACAAAACTAGTTTGATGTGGCCATGTTCCTAGTTACAAATAATATTTTAATCTAATAATATTATTGTTATTATGGTTATTTATGTGTTTTATGTGAATTTGATTTGATCATTATTGTGTTGGCTTTATTAGTGGTTGTGTGATTTAACATTTTGGATATGATATAATTATTTTGGCTCTTCACATGGAAACAACCCGTTTTCGCAAACCACCTAGTTAACATCGGATAGTGAACAAATAAGTCTAATACACGGTATATCAAGAATAAGCTATGTATAGTTGTATTTGAAGGACAACATAGAAGGAAATTCTTTTGTCGTGATTTTTGATGAACTGACACGTTTTTAGACGGCTTCTTACCTTTGGTGTCTTTAGTAAATACATATAAGCTCCTTTATGGCCTATAAGAGGTTTGCAATGATCACACGTTCTCAAAATCTTAGTTAAGATCATTTGTTAGTTGAAGTATTTGCTATGTGAAAGGCTAGAAATCATAAATTCAATTAAGTGTGTGGGCTGCAATCAAGAAATCAGAAGCTGGGGGGGTCATAATTATCATATTCTTCAACATTGAAGTAATTGTCAAATCTTCTTAAGTTTTTTTTACAAAAAAGTAAAAACATAATGGTATTGATGATTATATGTGGGTAATGATAACTGTAATATGGTTGAAACCGGAAGGTTTTGGTAGAATTATGAATCTAAAACAAATTGATAAGCTTGTTTTTATGTAAGAATCACATGCGGGGCATCTAAAAATGGACATTGTGATAGGAATAAAATGATTTGTATATAGGTCGTACTCTAGTGTAGTATAAAAGTTAAACATGTCGTGATATGATTTATTCACATATGTGGGCTTTGTTAATCAATTGTATGTTTATGAAATGGATTGAATAAAACATTAATTAAAAAGGGTCAATCATATAGGAAGTCAAATGTTAGAGGCTAAAGAACCCAGAGTAGGGTCTTCCCTTGATATAGGAAACTACACGAACCCTCTTGCACTTATAGAAAGGTATACATGATATGATTTATGGTCCATGATCATGATTTATGCATAATATGTGGATGCCCGAGTTCGGTTCATAATTATGAATGAACAAAAAATAAAGTGTTGAATGAATTGTCCATGATCATGGTCCATGATCATGATTTATAATATATGAATGCATTGTGGATTAAAAAGCATAAGTACAAAAAATAAAGCGTTTGAAGTTAGGTTACGAGCATTTGAGGCTAATATTGATGCAAACTTGAGCTTGCGAGTCTCAAAAGATAAAAAGGGTTGTAAACTTGAGGTTAAGAGCCTCAAAGGATAAATTGAACGTGAACCTATTGTTGTGTGCCTTAATGATAAAATGATTGTTAATTGAAAGTTATAGACCTCAGAGGATAAAGTGTATGTTAATACGAGGTTACGAGCCTTAGTACGAAAAAATGATGTTATCTTAGGTTATAGGCTAAGAGGATAAAGTGGACATTGATTAAGGTTGTTAACTTTGTATGAATATAAAAGACAGGTCGGGGCGGGGGTGTGCGAACCGCACCTCCGGTGTAAGGCACGTGAGTTTCGGGGGCACAAACTTTTTTATACATATATATGTTTGATGTATAAAATTTCTTGAGTTAAACGGCATTGTCAATTGGTCAAATTGGTCGTTAATTTTTGTGTTTAAAAGTCACCGGAAAAATAAGTTCACTGGATAACTTTGCCGGTAAGTCTTGTTGAATATGATGGCAACAAAATCAAGTTTCAAGTAATAGCAAAAGCAACCCTTGCTCTTTATTTAATAATTAAATATATTATTTATATACTCGACCATTTTAGTTTTGTTTTAGTTATACTTCACCTAACTTTTATTTCAACGTACCATTTAAATCTTAAACAATTTAAAGAAAACGTGTTTATATTAAAATAACTATATTAATTTTAATAAATATTGTATTAATAACTCGTACAAGTATTAAGTTCTAGTGTTTCAAAAATTGGGTATTACATTACTTTCAATCTTTCATATTATATTTTTGTTATAACATTAATCGTTGTTTATAAAATTAGCTTATATATTCTGTTATTCGTTAACACATACGAGTCCTTTTATTTCGGTTCGGTCGAGGTATTTAAATCCTCGGAAATGAACCTGATAAAAGAGTAATCTAAATAGATTGTTTTTTATAAAGACATGTGCTTACATAGCTAACTTTTAAGTAAAGTTTGCTTATGCTTTCAAGAAATGCACCCCATTGTGGATGACGATGGAAGACAAGTCTCGGGTTAACCCTCTTTTGTAAACAAACAATTATTCATAACTAATTCTTTATGGGAATCTGTCCACACATACAAGTGTTGTTGCTTGGTGCATGATTCTTTAGGTTCATACATCGTTGGCAATATGTTGTTAGTTTTTTTCTTTTTTCGCAATAGTTATCTTTGGGAATCGTCTTGGACATCAACGAGAGATTAGGAACAAGGCATGTTTGAAAGTAAGGCGAAACACTGAGATACTAGTTTCATAGTTGTGTTGACTAAGAAATAACTTTAATAGCTTGTTATTATATTATATTATATTATATATTAAAAGAGAACATGGTTGATCAAAAACGTGGGTTGTAATTAATGTTCCTTTGGTTGTAAATGACGTTTAAACAGATGCTGTACATCTTCTTTAGTTTCTGGCTGTGACGCGTGGAACTCGGGATCTGTCCCCTCCTCATCTTTTGTTTTCCACCGTTGCTTTATTGAAAACATTACTCTCTCTCTGTCAATTGATATTCATATACCAGAGTCTCCTCAACCGGTTTCACCTCCACCGCCGCCGCTCTCTCTTTGTTCCAGTGAACCTCTTACTGTCGCTTCCCACCATGCTCACCAACTTGATTTAGGGTTTCGTTGTGTTATACCCATGATCCGGTGGCCTTTTGGTGTGGACACAATCTGGAGGGGATGAATATGGAAACGCTTGGTCCGCGGTTGTCCGGTGGTCAATTATGTGGCGTGGCGCGCCCATTCGACGCATTCTACAGGCGTCCGAAGGGTTGTTCCTCGGCGGATGTTCCATCGTGGAACATACACTTCATTGGAATCCGACACTGCAAAAGCAAAAAGCAGTTAGGAAAAGATGATATATATAAAAAAAAAAGAGGCCAAATTCACCCTACGCACCTGTAGGGTCGACAACAGGCCGGTAGCCGCCGAGATTACTCACTTGTAAAAGGTGTGTTGAAAGATAATGCAAGAACCAACTTTTAAGTTAACCTACAAATAAGAGGTTGTTGGTTTAACGATTGGTTTTTATGTTTTGAATACATGCAAGTTACTTAAACAAAAAATTATATATTATATATTTACCGAGATTTCTGGGCAGAAAAGAAGAGAAGACGGATTGTAAAGAGGGGAGTGGAGGCGTCGCTGAGGATCTTCGGCTGAGAGTAAGGGAGAAAGATTTTGGGGAGTGTTTAAGTGTTTGAGTGTAGAGTTTAATTATCCAAGAAATTAGTTTTATTTATAGGAAAACCCTAGGGAACACATCCCTTGATTTGGGGAAAAAGATCTTATCAAATCAAAGCAAAAGATATCAAAAGCAAAAGATATGATGGCAGCTGCAGGGGATGGGGAAGGCTGACAGGTTACTGTTCATAGCATGGGAGGGGTCAATCAAAGTACTGTTCAAGATATGGAAAAGAAGATTTTAAAAGATTATACCAGTTACTTTTTCTGACAACCAAGAGGGTTGGTAAGCAAGCTGCGCCGAAAGTGACTTTTCGGACAGATGTCAGATCTGGCCTACTGTGCCCATACCTTGGCAGGTATAGCACAGAAGATAAGATATTTCAAAAGCATACAGGCTGGCTTAAACTGGAGAAAAGACTAAGTGTCTAGCGCGAGAAGGCTTGAGTGCGCGAGGGCGAAGGCAGACAGAACAATCCTTAGCGCGCCGCGGGAAGAACTACAATCCTTTGCGCGCCGCGGGAAGAACTACAATCCTTAGCGCGCCGCGGGAAGAACTACAATCCTTTGCGCGCCGCGGGAAGAACTACAATCCTTTGCGCGCCGCGGGAACAGTTCGCCTCGCGTATCGCAGGGACAGCTGGTCTTCACGCAGGCTTCCTTGTAAGGAGTCTGGCGCGTGGAGCTGCGCAGACATCCTTAGGCGGGAAGAACCAAAGGACAAGCAAAGAATTAAGAGAAAAAGGGGTTCAAGGCTTAAGGGTTAAGCAAAGGGGAGGGACGGCGACAAGAGAGAAAAGGGGCGGGACGGCGGAAAGGAATTATTATTATTAGTAATATATATATATATATATATATATTTGATAAATTTATAAAGATTATAATCAAATTTTAAATCTTAAAATCGGATCCGAAAACGGGTACCTGGGTCGAGTCGGATTTGGGCAGATGTCAAAGTATCCGACACTGCAAAAGCAAAAAGCAGTTAGGAAAATATGATATATATATAAAAAAAAAGAGGCCAAATTCACCCTACGCACCTGTAGGGTCGACAACAGGCCGGTAGTCGCCGAACCCATCACCTGAACCTAACGGATATCCATCTAAGAGGTCAGGCAGATGGGAAGGAGGCACAGATTGGCTTGACGCCCCAACCCCGGACATACCTGAAGGACCGGCCGTAGTCGCCGACGCCGGAGGAGGCATGGCGGAGGCCGCCATGGTAGAAACCAACGGAGGTGAACTCACAACCGCGGCCGCGGCTGTGGAAGAATCCACAGAAACACTCACCGCCGGCTCAGTGAAGGAATCAGTGAATATGGCACTGACAGCCGGCGGAGACGTCGTCACAGTTGGAACAGTTGGCTCAACCGGGTGAGCAACTGAACCAACTGAAGCAGGCGCAGTCGCCTAGGTCATCGCCTCAGGTAGGTTGACCAAGCCTACCGTCATGGGTCCGGAGGTGCTCCTCCCCGCTCCACCCTGGAATGCGGTAGCATCCACGCCTGCACAAAGAAGATAAGTATAATGGCGGAAAGATATGAGGTTAAAAGTAAAGGAAGTTTGTACTTACGGGTCCTTTTGAGCTTGAAGGTGCGAACGGGCGGGGACGAGCCCGATGGAGCCGGCCTCTTCATACCGGTCACCGTCGTCGTCCTGGCTGCTCAGAAGTGACAGTCGTCTCAGCCTTCGGAGCAGTGGTCTCAACACCACCTGGGTTCCCCGCCGCCTCCTCGCTCTCGGTCTCCGAGTTAGACCGGTTGCCTTGATCGGCGGTAGAGGCAACCTTCGCCTTGCCCTTCCCGCCAGCAGCCTTCTTCTTCCGCGTGAAGAAAGGACCGTCTGCGGATTCCTCATCAAAAGATGACTGAATTAGAGGAATTCCAGCAGAGGTTTCAGCGTTGAGAGGTCGAGGGTTGAATAACTCCTTACCTGGCTGCGTGGCGCTCAGAATCGGGTGGCCTGGCGGGTAGACCTCTACAAACCGATCCCTCGTTTGCTCCAAGATGGGCAACTCGTTCTCATCGAGAGCACGAGTACCCATCCGAGCGGGACCATCAGCCTTTCGCGGATGCAGGAGCGACTGCAAGTCATTCCCCTCTGAAATAAAAAAAGAAACAGTTAGAAGAAAAACTTAAATTAACAAAGAAGACAGAGCATACCGTAAGGGATAGAGTTCAAACCGTATTCAAGGACGATGGGAATCTGCGGCGCCTCCGCCCCAGCATTCTTCCACACCCGGCTCATCCCGAGCATCACCATCCCGGACTCCGCAAAGCGGTAAACCGGAGACTGGATCTGGGAAATCTTGGCGAACCATTCCGCCTCCTCATAGTTGGAGGCGTGAAGGTTCGGGAGTGCTCTCCCATTCTTAAACGTCATCGCAAGGGGGACGACGCGAGCGGAGATATAGAAAAACTCCCGCTTCCACGACCGAAGACTGCGCTCTGTAGCGCAGATCTTCAAACCCTTGATCCGATTGACCAAGGTGTACCACCCCTGGATGCACCTCCAGGAGTAGAAGGTCATCAACCGATCAACGTGGGGCTCCACGCCCAGAATGAGGCACACCCACTCAAAGTGGCGGATCTTGGCGATCGCCATCGGGCGTACCTCCGTCAGATGCACACCGTGCCTCTCCAAGACACGGTATACAAACTTCGTCAATGGGAACCTGAGATTCCCATAAACGAAGAATGCAGCATACACCCCTATTTTGCCCTTGGGGGCATCGTACACCGTCTGGTGTGGTTCCGGAAACTCATGCTCGAACGGCTCGAGCATGAACTTCCGGACGATGTACTGATAAAGCTCGGTGGGAAGAGCACACTGGCATTCGCCAGCAGTGCTCTTATCGTCTTTATCAGACGTAGACGTCGGGATCTCGACGTACACGTCAGGTTCCTCGGCGGCAGCCTCAAAATCGTGAGTAGAAGACATGGTTTGGAGGTGAAGAAAAACGATTTCAGGAGAATGCTTGGCAGAAAGTTAAGAATATTCGCCGGAAATCGCTTAGAAGGAGAAGATAGAAGTGAAAGTGTGAATTAAAAGGATAATCTCCCCCTTTATATACTCATCGCAATGAATGCGATGAATTTAATGCGGAGGAGAGAGAAAATAGATGGTGCAATGAAACTATGACACGTGGAAAAAGCAAGCTGGCAACAGCTGTTGACGGGACGCGCGCCGTAAAATCCGTACCCACGCGCCCAAAAAATCGCGCCCACGCGCCTGAAAAAGCGTCTGGAATGACCATGTACTGTCACGTCGCCATAACTTCCTGCACGTCCTGACACTGTCAGGAGAAACCGTCGAACGACGTTTCAACAGTTTGGACTGTTGTTATCCTTTCACCAACTCTTCGAATTTCAAAAAGATTCAAAAGTAAGCGGGAATATACCCCTTACCTTGGCAACCAAGTAACTATAAGACAGGTGCGAGTACAGTGTTAAGGCAAAACCCTTCACATACTTAGCACCTGCAGGGAATTGAAGCCAAAAATACCTCGGCAACCAAGTAACCATAAGACGGGTGCGAGTACAGTGTCAAGCCAATGCGACCAGATTATCTGAACCTCAAGTGATTTGATTTACATCTTGAATTTTTTTTATTAGGTTCAAAGTATCATTTAAAAGTTTTACATCTCATATATTGCAGCCTAAGGACTGTTTTGTCATATATATTGTCGAGCAACTGTCGAATTATCTTTTTAGCAGCATTTCTGTACGATATCAGTGTTGTAATAATCTTGCGCGTTCGTAACTATGTAATTGCAATATCCTTTCACTAATGTTTGTTGGGCTGATTGCAGGATCACAAAACGCTACTTTATGATGATTTAAGGGCAGAATTGTTGAGGTTAATACCCACTGCAAGTTCTGCTACTAATTGGGTGTGTGTTTATATGTATCTTTGAAGGGCTGGGGTGTGTATTCAACAATGATCATAGTTGTAATTAGGTAAAGTTTCTTCTTTTATTCACTTAAGTTTCCCATTATTTTTAACTCATGCTTTTATCTAATTAATTGTTGTTATTCTTTGCAGCGAACTAAAAGTATTTTGCTGAAATGCTCGAATTTTAGGGACAAAACACCACAAAGAGCTACGATATCGTGACTCGCCTGATAAGATAAACATTAGGAATTACCTTCTTTTCGTCTTCTGTTTCTCTGAAAGTGAACAGTTCCATGGTGGTATACAACGGAGGAGAGGGCGACAGTCCGTCGAGGTTTATTTTTCTTTCTTTTTTGATGATTTTATATCCCTTTTGCTGACTTTTTTTCTTTTAGTTAGGGAATGCTTTAATCGGCCCTCCGTGAACTGGGTTGCTAGATTTATATCTTTGGATATTGAATAGGGGTACTATGGTTAGTTGTTTGTTTTTAGATGCGTTTATTAATTATTGTTTTGAATTTGTTCTTGATCCAGTTCATGTTAATTAAGTGTTTGTGATTGGAAATGTCCAAATTACGGTTCAGCTCAAAGGTCACTTTTTCTTTATTAATTTCACAGTTAACCATCTGAACGGTTTCTCTGTTGACTCCGGTTTTGTATGTTTCCTCTCCGATTCGTCTGTTGCCAAATTCCATTTTGGAAACCCAAGTTGACGAGTCGCAGTGACTGTTGTCGGGTTCCGTTTTGTAACCCTAGGCGACCGCAGTGGCGGAGACTGGTGATTCTTTTTTCGGAGTAAACTTCATAGTAATACTCAACCCTAATTTTTTTTTCCGTCGATAACGATCGCTAACTTCAAAATTTGTTGCTTCTACTTTGCTACCATTCAGTAACTTATTTCAGGCACTACAATTGTAGAAACAACTGCTTGGATTTGTATTACAGCAATATAGTTTAGAACCAAGTTCACAAAATTAATGATTTTTATATATAGATGTGTCGTCTATAAGCTTATAGCTAGGAATTTCTAACAATTGTAGTGGATTGTTATTTGTTATTAACAACATAATAAAAAATTCTAAGTGCATTTGTGCTTCTAATATGCATCTTTTTAATCTCCAATGGTGAACTTTATTGGTTTTAGTTTGCTTTAGAATTATTTGTATCAATTTTATACCAATGTGTTTCATGTTGATTCATTTTCTGTTTCTTAGTTACAGAAAGTCGCTGCAACAGGATAACTGAAGGTTGTAAACAGTGAGTAGTTTAAAGGCTTCGTTTCAACAAAGCTCACCAAATCAGTAAGTGTGATTAGAATTAGTTGCATTTGGGTGTGTAATCTACTGATCTGCAACCTGCGACCAAAAGTTTAGTTTTTCATTTTTCTCTAAGGTAGCTATGGTTGCTTCAAAGAAATTGATTTGTCATAGATATTTAAATTATTTATTAATTAAAATCATATTAAACATGGTTATTGTCATATACATTTACATAAATGCTGCAGTTTTAAGTAGTAGTAGTCGTCTACTTGAATTTTATTGTTGTTATTATTATTATTATTATAGTTTTACTTTCACACCCATTACATTTGTGTGTGCAAACATCGTTGATGTCAAGTTGTGAGCTTCGCAAATGGGTCTTCCATGAAAGAGGCCATTTAAAGGTATTATTATAATATTATACTAATATATAAGTTGCATTTAATGTATTCTACTTCATTGTAAAGTTTTTAAATTCTCAATATTGATCTAAGGGAGTTAAATTTTGACTTTTGATGTTATTTAGGCATATTTGACTCTTGAAATTGGGAAGAATGTTCGGTTCAGGAGAAAAGATCGATGTGCGAACTGAATTAATGATGTTAGATGTATTGCAAGTAGAAGTTTTTAGGGATAAAAACTCATATTTTATTGCCATTTTAGATTATAAAGGTATTATAGAGTCCGATTTTAGCCTTGATTGTATAAATTTATGGATTCAGGTGGACAAGCTTATGTTGAGCCTCAAGATGGAGCTGTTCAAGACTTCAGTATTATTTTTTTTGTTTTGTTGAAAGTAATTTAATGTTTTTGTTTCTTAACATTGGGCACTTCATATGCTTATAAGCTTCTTGAGTGCTACACAGTAGGTGTATGTTTCCTTGTGTGTATTATGCTTGCACAATTACTAGAATCTTTTTTTACTTCTGATTTGGTAAATTCAGTTAGTTAAGAGCTATATAGAACCCTTATGCAGGCTGTCAAACAATCAACATCGTAAACTTTGAATCGCTTTCATTTTTAGCTGTGGTTTCACAACCCCCGCAACGCGGGGGGTCGAAATACTAGTTCATATAGTTTTGAAAATAATTAAAGTTCATAATTCAATCTAGCTAATATATCATACACATTCTAGCTTTTTACAATAATCTCTCTCTCTTCTTAGGTAATTATCATGATCGACTATTGAAGCTAGACAAGTGATGCAACATATATACGAATTTAGTGGCGGATCTAAAAGAAATATTCAGTGATATTCTTAAAAAAAGATTGGACCTAGGGATATCTTAATATTTACATAGCACTAATTTTGTACTTAACCAAGAAAGTTGAGGGGTATCCCGAGATATCCCCGCTTCTATGCTAGATTCACCTATGGATCGGATCATATACAACATTTTATATGTCAAACATGTTTTATAAAACTATGAGTGCAATTTATGTATGTATAGCTCATGCATTTGAGCACTACCATACACTACGTACCTAATATTTGCCCATTTTTAAGAAGATGGTTATCACTACAACCTCATACTAGTACAGGTACTACAGTTTGTCAACAAAACATTGGTTAGGTGAGGTTGTTAACAAATTTTATGCATATATTCTAGCTGTTACCAATATATGTATCAAGTAGCAAACCTTAGTTGAAGTCCTGCATGTTCACACGAAGTCAATTCTATTTCGTCTCGACTGTTATCATACACACCCATTTCTAAGGAAATATGTACACCTTTTATTGATCCTACACGATACCATTATGTTGCACGAACACTCTTATATACAACCTTAATTAGGCTACAGCTTTCCTTTACTGATACTAAAGTTTGTCAGTTTATAGTTTATACACTAACCTATGTATAATCTTTAGTAAGTTGTCTGAAGGATTGTTCAATACGTTAAAAGAACCACCTCTCGTGACTTGTAATTAAGGCATTCATAGTTATGTTTGGTCTCCAAGCTAGACGGATCCCATGACCACTTGAGGTGTTTATAGACGTTTGCAAGGTAGGTTGTCCGAATGAGAAATAATCTATCGAGGCTTTGTCGTGTAACTTCATTTACTAGCTGTAAAAGAATATAACTCGATATCTTGATAGTTGATATATATGGAATTTGAGTACAAGGATATGGCTAATCTGTCGAGATCACTTGGTTACAGTCTCTTATTGTTAAAGTGTGTTTTCCTCTTTGTGAAACTCCATGCATATGGTGTGATAATGTTGGTGTTACCTACCTATATAAAGATCTAGTGTTTCAAGTATTTACGAAACACACTAAGGTTAACTGGTATTCACTTTCTTCGAGAGGAGACCGCGCAAATGGAATTACATATTCACTTAATCTCCATAAAGGATTAACTTGCTGATATCCACACTAATTAGCAACTACTCATTCCTAGTTGTCTTTCTAAGTTCCAAGGTTTAGGTTACTCCAAACCTAGATTAAACCCAATATTGTATCGAGGTACATGTAACCCATTATGGTTAGGTTTAGCATAACTGAAGAGGTAGGTCCTAGCAGAGCCCAGTTGGACCCGCAAGACTCACCTCAAAGAGGGAAGCCTGCGTAGTTGAACCCGCAAGACTCACATTCAACAGGGACGTCTGCGCAAAGGCTAAACTCGCAGAACTCACCTTGAAGAGGGACGTCTGCGCAGAAACCAACTGGATCCGCAGGACCCACCATGCTCAGAGACGTGACGTCCTTACGCGCAGTACGCAAGCTGTCCCCGCAGGAAAAGCCTCCCAATGGTGAAGTACCCCGCCTGTTCCCGCAGCTGCGGATACAAGCCATCAGGGAAGGCTACCCGCGCAGCAAGGCTACACGCACAAGGCACTTAACTCTTAAATAATTCAGTAATGTCACCTGAAGAAGGAGTGAGCAAGCCGGGAACACTCCCGCACAAAGCCGGGAAAACTCCCGCCCAAATAAGCCAGTCCGTACGATACTGGAGGGTCTTTTGTACTGTACCTGACGAGGTATGGACAAAAGATCTGACCGAAGATACGACACCTCACTGACAACAATATGACGAGCAGCACGCTCTTGTACTGTATGTCACTATTGGCCGCTGCCTACTCACCAACCTGTCGGAGGACGTGCATGGCATGCAGCTGGTGGAACAGGAATAGTACACAGCCGGCCTGGTCACTATCAGCCGCTGCCTACCAGTGACACCCGGTAATTTCCCAATCCCATAAACCAAGTAATCAACCTAATTATTAGGTAATTATGTTGTATGCACCCTGCGCGAGCGCGCCATGTTAGAACCAGCGCGTGCATATGTTGTATGCGCCCTGCGCGAGCGCGCCATGTTAGAACCAGCGCGTGCATATGTTGTATGCGCCCTGCGCGAGCGCGCCATGTTAGAACCAGCGCGTGCATATGTTGTATGCGCCCTGCGCGAGCGCGCCATGTTAGAACCAGCGCGTGCATATGTTGTATGCGCCCTGCGCGAGCGCGCCATGTTAGAACCAGCGCGTGCATATGTTGTATGCGCCCTGCGCGAGCGCGCCATGTTAGAACCAGCGCGTGCATATGTTGTATGCACCCTGCGCGAGCGCGCCATGTTAGAATCAGCGCGGGCATATGTTATATGCGCCATGCGCGAATGTTTTGGCTTTATGTTTTCATAACTTAATTTCATAGTGTCTAATGGGTTGACCACCCCGCTTGATGCTAAGGCGGGTGCATCCCAAATCATTTATGCGCGTGCGAAAAGGGAACTAACCTCCCCGCATGGCGGGAACATTGAGAGCTAGTTTGTCTGAAGCTCCAGGATGGAATTGACTTCAACATAACTGATCACTATGTTGAAATACCAAGGCCTCATGGAGAATCTACAAATGAAACCCAACGTCCCTGACTGCGAGAAGGTTACACACCTACCCGA